>NC_135815.1:7325693-7625693 GCF_964213995.1 Mustelus asterias
GTGGTTGTCGAGGGTTGTTTTTCAAACTGGAAGCCTGTGAAAAATGGTGTGCCTCAGGGATCGGTGCTGGGTCCACTGTTATTTGTCATTTATATTAATGATTTGGATGAGAATATAGGAGGCATGGTTAGTAAGTTTGCAGATGACACCAAGATTGGTGGCATAGTGGATAGTGAAGAAGGTTATCTCGGATTGCAATGGGATCTTGATCAATTGGACCAGGGGGCTGACGAATGGCAGATGGAGTTTAATTTAGACAAATGCGAGGTGATGCATTTTGGTCGATCGAACCAGGGCAGGACTTACTCATGGTAGGGCATTGGGGAGAGTTATAGAACAAGAGATCTAGGGCTACAGGTTCATAGCTCCTTGAACGTGGAGTCACGGGTGGACGGAGTGGTGAAGAAGGCATTCGGCATGCTTGGTTTCATTGGTCAGAACATTGAATACAGGAGTTGGGACGTCTTGTTGAAGTTGTACAAGACATTGGTAAGGCCACACTTGGAATACTGTGTGCAGTTCTGGTCACCCTATTATAGAAAGGATATTATTAAACTAGAAAGAGTGCAGAAAAGATTTACTAGGATGCTACCGGGACTTGATTGTTTAAGTTATAAGGAGAGGTTGGATAGACTGGGACTTTTTTCTCTGGAACCTAGTAGGCTTGGGGGTGATCTTATCGAGGTCTATAAAATAATGAGGGGCATAGATCGTCAATATCTTTTCCCAAAGGTAGGGAAGTCTAAAACTAGAGGGCATAGGTTTAAGGTGAGAGGGGAGAGATACAAATGGGTCCAGAGGGGCAATTTTTTCTCACAGAGGGTGGTGAGTGTCTGGAACGAGCTGCCAGAGGTACTAGTAGAGGCAGGTACAATTTTGTCTTTTAGAAAGCATTTGAACAGTTACATGGGTAAGATGGGTATAGGGGGACATGGGCAAAGCGCGGGCAATTGGGACTAGCTGAGGGGTTAAAAAAGGGGCGGCATGGACAAGTTGGGCTGGAGGGCCTGTTTCCATGCTGTAAACCTCTATGGCTCTATGACTCTATAACCCAGCAGCAGTTACAATAAGAATCAAATCCATCCTCCCCAGCAATGTGGTAGACATCGGTCTTCAGGTTGGTTGAAGGACCTATGCAAGGCGACTGTGACACAACAGCAACTTGACGTAAAAAAAGAAAATGCTGGGAAACCTCAGCAGGTTTGGCAGCGTCTGTCTGGCAGCACCACCAGTGCCGTGGGTGGCACAGTGGTCAGCACTGCTGCTTCACAGCGCCAGGGACCTGGGTGCGATTCCTCTCTTGGGCGACTGTCTATGTGGAGTTTGCACGTTCTCCCCGTGTGTTTCCTCCGAGTGCTCCAGTTTCTTCCCACAGTCCACAGGTGTGCAGATTAGGATGTATTGGCCATTCTAAATTGCCCATACTGTCCAGGTTAGGTGGATTGGCCATGCTAAATTGCCCCTTAGTGTCCCACGATATGCAGGTTATGTGGATTACGCATGCTAAATGCGGGGTAGGGCAAGGGGGTGGGCCTGGGTGGGGTGATCTTTTGGAGAGTCGGTGCAGACTCGATGGGCCGAATGGCCTCCTTCTGCACTGTAGGGATTCTATGGGATCTGCGGAGAGAGAAACAGAGTTAATGTTTTGAGTCCAATATGACTCTTCTTCGAAAGAAGAAGTGTTCCCAGACAGTCTCAAAACATTAACGTTACTTTTCTCTCCACAGGCGCTTCCTATCCTGCTTTTCCAGCAGTTTTTGTTTTTATTTCAGGTTTCCAGCATCTGCAGTATTTTGCTGATTTATTTTGGCAACTTGTGGCTTCAACCAAATGAATCCAATGCCACAGAACAAGATAACTGCTTAATCCAGATGCCTGCTGTGAGGCTGATCAGTTTGTTAGTCTGCTACCATTTTCCCTTCCTTCCCACACATTTCATTTCACATTTCTGTACTGTGCTAATGGGGAAGGGGTCTGACCAGAACTGTCCGGACCTGTTGCATCTGCTTTGTGTCTCTGCCAGAAAGGAGATAAAAGTGTCAAGTTGACCTTCTATTTTCTTTCTCTTCCCCTGCGGTATGTTACTTTGTGAACCCAATTCAGGGAGCATAAGAACATAAGAACTCGGAGCAGGAGTAGGCCATTCAGCCCCTTGAGCCTGCTCCGCCATTCAATACCATCATGGCTGATCTTATCTCGGCTTCAACTCTACCCTTCTGCCCATTCTCCATAACCCTTTAACCCATTACTCATTAAAAATCTGTCTATCTCTTCCTTAAATTTATTCAATGTACAGGCATCTACCTGGGGTAATGAATTTCACAGATTCACCACCCTTTGAGAGAAGTATTTTCTCCTCCTCTCTGTTTATAACTTTCAACCCCTTATCCTAAAACCATGCCCTCTTGTTCTAGGTTGCTCCACAAGAGGAAACATCCTGTCTATGGGCCAGATTTTATGGCCTCGCTCATGCCAAAACCCTACAATCCCACCCGAAGCCAACGGACCTTTCCATTGTCCGCCCTTCATAAGAACCTAAGGACAAGGAGCAGGAGTAGACCCACTGGCCCCTCAAGCCTGCTCCACCATTCAATAAGATCATGGCTGATCTTTCCGTGGACTCAGCTCCACTACCCTCCCACTCCAATTCCCATGGCGGGTGGGATGGTAAAATTCTGGCCTTTGTCTACTTTGTCAATCCCCTCTAGCATCTTATATACCTCCTGAGTGTTTTATCAATTGACATATCTTGATTTTCATGAGACAAAGACTTGCTCCTTAATTTGCAACCTGCTCGCATGTATAAGGCTCTGGTCAGACCCCATTTGGAGTATTGTGAGCAGTTTTGGGCCCCATATCTAAGGAAGGATGTGCTGGCCTTGGAAAGGGTCCAGAGGAGGTTCACAAGAATGATCCCTTGTCGTATGAGAAACGGTTGAGGACTCTGGGTCTGTACTCGTTGGAGTTTAGAAGAATGAGGGGGGATCTTATTGAAACTTACAGGATACTGCGAGGCCTGGATAGAGTGGATGTGGAGAGGATGTTTCCACTAGTAGGAAAAACAGGAACCAGAGGGCACAACCTCAGGCTAAAGAGACAATCCTTTAAAACAGAGATGAGGGGGAATTTCTTCAGCCAGAGAGTGATGAATCTGTGGAACTCTTTGCCGCAGAAGGCTGTGGAGGCCAGGTCATTGAGCGTCTTTAAGACAGAGATAGATAGGTTCTTGATTAATAAGGGGATCAGGAGTTATGGGGAAAAGGCAGGACAATGGGGTGAGAAAAATATCAGCAATTATTGAATGGTGGAGCAGACTCGATGGGCCGAGTGGCCAATTCTACTTCAATGTCTTATGGTCTTATCAGTATCTTTCCGGCAGAAATTATTCTTACGGTAAAATTTCATTTTCTTTAATTGAATTCTGCATGTCTTCCGTTCCATGCCAATGATGTTGGTGCCATGCCGTGTGTCGTGGTGAGCCCCTTTAAGGGGTGAGGCTTTGGAGGGTCATGTGACGCATTCAGCCAATGGGGCTGAAGCGCACGAACGCTGAGACTGAGCGTGAGCGCAGTCTGGAGTCAAATCAATCGGGGGCATCTTTCTCGCTCTCTGTCGCGAGCTATTCCTGTTAATTATAGTTCTTTACTTTCTCCCCACTTGATGGCCACCAGGCTTTCCAAGATGTTACGCCATTGGTGTCCGATTAAATGCGGCGACTCTCACCAACTCGCAAGGATTTGATCTGTTATCGTGAATATAAGGAAATTCCATTGTAACAATCCGGGTTCTGAGTCAGAATCTACGGTGAAAATATTTTGTTAACGGATTATTGAATAGAGGTTATCAAATTCTGAAAGTTTTGTGAAGTGAACACTGGGGCGGCACAGTGGCACAGTGGTTAGCACTGCTGCCTCACAGCGCCAGGGACCAGGTTCGATTCCCGGCTTTGTTCACTGGCTGTGCGGCATTTCCATGTTCTCCCCATGTCTGCGTGGGTTTCCTCCGGGTACACTGAGGGAGAATTTAGCATGGTGCTCCGGTTTCCTCCCGCAGTCCAAAGATGTGCGGCTTAGGTGGATTGGCCATGCTAAATTGCCCCTTAGTGTCAGGGGACTAATTAGGGTAAATGTATGGGCTTATGGGGAAGGGCCTGGGTGGGATTGTGGTCCGTGCAGACTTGATGGGCTGAATGGCCTCCTTCTGTGCTGTAGGATCCTATGATTCTATGAACAGGCTCCTTTGATTAGTCAGTTGGTGAACAGTGGTCATAGAACCATAGAATCCCTATAGTGCAGAAGAAGGCCATTCAGCCCATCGAGCCTGCACCAACACCCAGGCCCTATCCCTGTAACCCCACATATTTCCCTGCTAATCCCCCTGACACTTAGGGGCAATTTAGCATGGCCAATCAACCTAACCTGAATATCTCTGGACACGAAGAGGCAATTTCCCATGGCCAATCCCCTAATCCGCACGTCTTTGGACTGTGGAGGAAACCGGAGCACCTGGAGGAAACCCGCGCAGACACGGGCGAGAATGGGCAAACTCCACACAGTCACCCGAGGCTGGCATTGAACCAGGGTCCCTGGCACTGTGAGGCAGCAGTGCAAACCACTGTGCCACCATGCCACCCCGGTCATCAGTTTAGAAATGCCACGAAGATCATGGGGAGACAATAAAGACAAAATTTGTTACTCCTTCACTCGAGCTTTCCTTGCCATCTCTTTGACTGATTCTTCCAATTTAGTTCCAAATAGTTCTCTAATGCAGGGCTGACTACGAGGAACAGGAGTGAGGCAATCTGAAGACGTTTCATAAAAGACTCAGGGGTGAAATTTGCCTGTTAATGACAGATGAGAGAGTGCTTACCCTTTTCTCTCACTGACACTAGCAACATTTCAGAAGAGCACAGCTTTTAAGTTCTACAATTTCCATGAAAGCAATTTGTTTCAGAGAAATATTGACCTTCTCCAATCTTTCATTAGAGAATGAATTTTAATCTTTAGCAAAGGGAGGCACGTGGATGTGGCGAATATCACTGCACAATTAACCCTCAACAAAAGTACCACTTCAGGTGCTTTTAATGGCATTATTTTCTCATTGCATATTCAAAAAAAATAGATTAATGCGAGAAATTATTACCATGAGTGATTTAGCAATACTCACTAACATTCAGTTATTAGGCTATGTAGTTTGACACATTGAACCAATTTTGTGGGATTCCAAAGCTTCTAAAACCAACCAGCTTTGTACATTAATTCAGGTTATCTTACTTTAATAACATTGCTCCATATTTTCAACCACTAATGATATATACTCTGATAGAGGGCTACACCCCAATGCTTTAACTCATCTTTCATTTATCTTACAAATGCTGATTTGTGGGCTGTACATCTCTCAGCATTTTCCAATTATGTTTCACATTTCTAAAGGTTTTCTTTTAATCCCTCTGCTGTGTAGTGAGTATCCAGCCAGATCTGAAGGCTCCTTTCTCCCCTCTGTCTGGCTCCTACTCTCCGCTGCTCTTTCCGAGTCTCTGATCTCTCCCAGCCGCTCTCTCCTGCTTTTACAGGCTCTGCTGTTTTCGCAAATGGGCATCTCCTCAATGTTCCGGCTCCTTGGAAGGAAGATCTGAGTGCTAAATAGGTCTCCCTCACTTCCTCAGGTGAGCCGTTCCTGTAAGCTAATAGATGTGGAAACTGCACTTCTTCTGAGCTTATTGTCTCCAACACTGACACATGGGCAAGACTGCAAGCTTCTTGTCGAACTATTTTTTACAAAGGGGCCATTACGAGAGACGGTGCTTTTTTCTCTCTCTCGTTGCCTGCCCAGACTCTTACTGGGGACAAGTCTCTTTAGAAACCAACAACTGAGACAGCACAGTGGCACAATGGTTAGCCTCACAGCGCCAGGAACCTGATTCGGGTCAGTGTCTGTGTGGAATCTGCACGCTCTCCCCGTGTCTGCATGGCTTTCTTCTGGGTGCTCCGGTTTCCTCCCACAGTCCGAAAGACGTAATGGTTCGGTGCATTGGCCATGCTAAATTCTCCCTCAGTGTACCCAAACAGACGCCGGAGTGTGGCGACCATGGGATTTTCACAGTAACTTCATTGCAGTGTTCATGTAAGCCTAATAAATAAACTTTAAACTTCAATTTTGGCCTTGGGTCACTGTCTGTGTGGAGTTTACACATTCTCCCTATGTCTGCGTGGGTTTCCTCCGGGTGCTCCAGTTTTCCCCCACAGTCCAAAGAAATCATAGAAATCATCATATAATCCCGACAGTGCAGAAGGAGGCCATTTGGCCCATCGAGCCTGCACCGGCCACATTCCCACACAGGCCCCATCCCCGTAACCCCACATATTTACCCTGCCAGTCTCTCTAACCTATGCATCCCAGGACACTAAGGGGCAATTTTAGCATGGCCAATCCATCTAACCCGCACTTCTTTGGATTGCGGGGGGAAACCGGAGCACCCGGAGGTGCAGGTTAGGTGGATTGGCAATGTTAAATTTCCACTTAGTGTCCCAAGATGTGTAAGTTAGATGGATTGGCCACGTGTGGGTTTATGGGGATAGAGTGGGGAAGAGGGCCTGGGAAAGATACTCTGTGGGAGAGGTGATGCAGACTCGATGGGCCAAATGGCCTCCTTCTGCACCGCAGGGTGTTCCCAATCTTCCATTCATGGGGGCAACACGGTGGCACAGTGGTTAGCACTGCTGCCTCACAGCTCCAGGGGCCTGGGTTCGATTCCCGGCTCGGGTCACTGTCTGTGCGGAGTTTGCACGTTCTCCCCGTGTCTGTGTGGGTTTCCTCCGGGTGCTCCAGTTCCCTCCCACAGTCCAGAGATGTGCGGGTTAGGTGGATTGGCCGTGATAAATTGCCTCTTAGTGTTCTGGGATACATAGGTTAGAGGGATTAGCGGGGTAAATATGTGGGGTTACAGGGATAGGGGATGGGCGGGACTGTTGTCGGTGCAGACTCGATTGGCCGAAAGGCCGCCTTCTGCACTGTCGGGATTCTATGATTTCTATATTTCTATGATTTTGATGATTTTTCCAAGGGCTCAGTCAGCCAGCCAGCAAGGTTGCAGCAGTATATCTGGGGAACCATCGCAGAAACTCCAGGAGATTAAATGTTGATTCATTTCACTGTTGTCTGTCAGATAATGAGTGCTATGTGTGCCTCCATAACAACAGGCAACACTTCAAAATTAATTCAATTTATGTGAAGACTCTCGAGGCATTTTGATGAAGTGATAAGGTGCTGTATAAACGCAAGTATGTTCTCCTATCCTTAATTTCAACACTTCACGGCTCAGCTGTAAAATACGTTTCACATCAGGAGAGCTTTTCCACTTTTGGTGTCAACTGGGACCCCTCTCCAATTTGCAACCATGAAGTTATTCTCTTGAATCTTTTCAACCTTTGAAATGTCAGCTCTGGAATTGAAGGGAGGTCTTGCGGTGAACTGGGTAACCTCCTTGCCACTGAGCCAATAGCCCCACCTTCAAATCCCACTCCAGGAGTTGGTGGCCAAGGAAGATGCATTCATAACACAGCCAACCAGGTTGAGGATCAACCTGCAAATCCTTCCAACATACCAATGGCAGGCACTGTGAGCAGAAGAGATTCCTGGTCAGCCACGATTGATGTGGAGTGAAGTGGGGAATTCTGTTTTCAGTGGCCGGATTACTGTAGAAATACTAAAAAGTAATTCTATTCAACATTTTCCGCAAATGTCAATGAAACTCAAATTTAAAGTGTAATAAAATTTATTTCCAAAACTAGTTCTGTAATAAAACATGCAAACAATACAAAGAACAAGGGATAAAGATTAGACAAATACAATACTTCGGCCGAACGGGAGATCTGGTGATGCGATTGCACCTCAAGTTCCCTCTGCAGATCTCCACTTTCGTGCCAAAAATTTAAACAATTATACAATTTGGTTATCTTAGATACAGCCCAGTATTTAACATAACATGACCTCATTTAATATTTAACTCGTCAATCTATTCATAACAACATCCTCAAATCGAATTATAATTTGACACTTTAAATAATGTGGAGATGCCGGTGTTGGACTGGGGTAGGCACAGTAAGTAGTCTCACAACACCAGGTTAAAGCCCAACAGGTTTATTTGGTAGCACGAGCTTTCGGAGCGCCGCTGACTCACCTGATGAAGGAGCGGCGCTCCAAAAGCTCGTGCTACCAAATAAACCTGTTGGACTTTAACCTGGTGTTGTGAGACTATTTGCTTTAAATAATGGTTTGTCATTTGTCTGTTCAACTATCGGAAGTATACTCCTCAATAAAAAAATGGCTTCCTTATTGCTTCGCAATACAAAGCTTTACTTTTAACTTATTCAGCGTTTTGCAAAGAGGTTAGAACCTCTTTCTGCTGGATGCGGGCCCATTCATCTGGCAGAATTCCCAGATCAAACTCCTTGCTTTCGAATATAAATTGATATAATTTTGTTCTTTAAAACAGTGGATGGTTTCCTACTGTACCACGTTCAAGTTACATTGTAATCGAGCCTTCATGTTTTTAGTCAATTCTCGGATACAATAAAACCTTGAGCTTTCAATCAGTTACTGGCAAACTTCATAATTAACATTAATGATTCTAATGTCCTTATTAGTTTTACATTTATTTCCAAAACCTTACAGTAAAATGTTAGCTACTTAATATCCCTATGTTGGGTAATATGATTAAATTTCCTTCATCATGGAGTCTTGCCCCTCAAGCTATCGTCCCTGGCTTCAGGTTAGTCACCTGCTCCAAAATTGAGTTATGGAAACAGATTTAAAGGCTTGTCCACCTTGTGCATTCCTAAACATGTGAAGAAGAAGAGACCGGAATCTTACCACCGGCGGTATTTTTCCGATCCGCCGCAGTGAACGGAGATTTGGCTGGTTGCCAAGTTCTCCGACTTAGCGGGAGCGTGGCATGAACGGCAGGTAAGATCATGCCCTGTGATTGACATTATTATCACTGCACATATGGTGGCTGGGGGGAGGGGGGGGGGGGGCGGGAGAGAGGAGCTGAGATTTTTCCCCGTCATCTTCATTGGCTGGTATTCCTACCTTCCATTGTGGGATTCTCATGAATACATATCTCCAAGAACGAGGAGGATTTTTTCAGTGGATGGACATTAAATAATGGGACACCTTTTTGGGAACTGACCTTCAGGATTTACAGGATGATAATCAACCTGTTTGGGTTTTTTAAAAAAGAATTCTCGACCACAGAAGATTGTGGAGGCCTTGTCACAGAATATAATCAAGAAAGGGATAGATAACTTCTTAGATTTTAAAACATTCCGAGCTATGGGGAGAAAGCGGGAATATAATATTGAGATAAGAGGATCAGCCATGATCTTATTGAATGGCAGAGTAGGTTTGAAGGGCCGAATGGCCTACTTGTACTCCTAGTTTCTATGTTTCACTTTGAATTATAAGCAAGCTGCCTTTTCCAAGAAGTCACGTGAGTTGACTAAGTGACCAGCAAGGTACCTGAGGATATAAGAATTATTTTGTTATTTACACCTTAATTACTAGTGAACAAAAAACCACTGCTTTGAGGCAAACGCTCTGGTGATTTACTGGAAACCTGTGACTGAGAGGAATTCCTGTTATGAACTGGGCTTTTGGACTCAGTTTTGGGAATAAACCAAAAAGGAGAAGATTGCCCAACTTGCCCTTGCCATGCCGCGATTGAAATTCAGTGGTTCTCAGTATCCAGCTAGAAATCCTCATAGAAACATAGAAGATAGGAGCAGGAGGAGGCCATTCGGCCCTTCGAGCCTGCTCCGCCATTCATCACGATCATGGCTGATCGTCCAACTCAATAGCCTAATCCTGCTTTCTCCCCATAACCTTTGATCCCATTCGCCCCAAGTGCGATGTCTTAGTATTGCTCAGTTGGACCTACCTCTCACTAAGTTGATCTTTCTCTACACCCTAGCTATGACTGTAACACTACATTCTGCACTCTCTCCTTTCCTTCTCTATGAACGGTATGCTTTGTCCATATAGCATGCAAGAAACAATACTTTCACTGTATACTAATACATGTGACAATAATAAATTAAATCAAATCAAATGTATTTGGCAACCTTAGAAGCTGAGACAAGAGAGAAATCCCAGGACATTTATGCCATTCTGTTCCCCTCCACACCAAAGCTCTTTTGGAAAGAACTTCCAGACTGAGGCTGACAATCCTGTGACCTACATGCAGGAACACCAGATCGACAGTGTCAGAACCCTTCGAACTTTCTCCTTTTTTATTAAGCTTTCCCATTGACCAAGAAGTGTTATCTTCCCCTTAAAAACCAACATCTGTTCATTTACAACCAGATTTTGCAAATTGCCTTTAAAAATAAATTTTGTATCATAATAAGTTAATAATTCTGCATTTATTGGAAGAAGCCTGGTTAAAGTCTCTCTAATTCTAGTTCTATGATATGGAGTTGCTGGCGTTGGACTGGGGTAGGCACAGTAAGTGGTCTCACAACACCAGGTTAAAGTCCAACAGGTTTATTTGGTAGCATGAGCTTTCGGAGCGTTGCCCCTTCATCTGGTGAGTGAGCACTCATTCTCGTTCTAATAGAGTCATAGAGAGTCATAGAGGTTTACAGCATAGAAACAGGCCCTTTGGCCCAACTTGTCCATGCCGCCTTTTTTTTTAAACCCCTAAGCTCATCCCAATTGCCCGCGTTTGGCCCATATCCCCCTATACCCATCTTACCCATGTAACTATCCAAATACTTTTTAAAAGACAACATTGTACCCGCCTCTACTACTACCTCTGGCAGCTTGTTCCAGACACTCACCACCCTCTGTGTGAAAAAATTGCCCCTCTGGACACTTTTGTATCTCTCCCCTCTCACCTTAAACCTATGCCCTCTAGTTTTAGACTCCCCTACTTTTGGGAAAAGATATTGACTATCTAGCTGATCTGTGCCCCTCATTATTTTATAGACCTCTATAAGATCACCCCTCTGCCTCCTACACTCCAGCGAAAAAAGTCCCAGTCTATCCAGCCTTTCCTTATAACTCAATCCATCAAGTCCCGGTAGCATCCTAGTAAATCTTTTCTGCACTCTTTCTAGTTTAATGATATCCTTTCTATAATAGGGTGACCAGAACTGCACACAGTATTCCAAGTGTGGCCTTACCAATATCTTGTACAACTTCAACAAGACATCCCAACTCCTGTATTCAATGTTCTGACCAATGAAACTAAGCAATAATAGTGGAAGTTAAAAAATGGCCATTTTGATAAGTGAATTGAACTTTTAAACTAATAATGTGACCTGTAGAGTAATGAGGCTGGAGAAACTACGCGCTTCTCCCATCCTTGTTGTAAGGTCAATAACTCTCAAGCCTAAGCCACCTGTATTGAGTGGCCAGAATATATGGGCCTTAAGTGTAATCTTGAGAGTGAGATTGTCATCTGTATGGCAATCTCCCACTCCAACATCCATCTCTCTTGCCATCACAGCCATTCTTCACTCTTTATTGAAGTATCCATGGTCAGTGGTCCTCTGATTCTCCCTCTCTCGGTTCACCAAAAGCTGCAAACTTGTGTCCGATTTGTGTTTTCCTTCTCCCTGCTTCTCACATTATTGGTGTCAGGATATTAAAGTTTATTTATTAGCGTCACAAGTAGGCTTACATTAACATTGCAATGAAGTTACTGTGAAAATCCCCTAGTCGCCACACTTCGGCGCCTGTTCGGGTTACACTGAGGGAGAATTTAGCACGGCCAATGCACCCTAACCGGCATGTCTTTCGGACTGTGGAAAGAAACTGGAGCACCCGGAGGAAACCCACGCAGATACGGGGAGAACGTGCAGACTCCACACAGACAGTGACCAGAGCTGGGAATCGAATCTGGGTTCCTGGCGCTGTGAGGCAGTAGTACCAACTGCTGTGCCACCGTGCCGCCCGTGCCTGCCCCAGCAAAAACCTTAGTTGTGATCTATACCTTGTTGGATGACCTATCTCACATTAAGTTGATCTTTCTCTGCACCCTAGATAATAACACTACATTCTGCACCTTCTCCTTTCCGTCTCTATGTACGTATGCTTTGTCTGTAGGGCACGCAAGAAACAATACTTTTCACTGTATACTAAGATGGGTGACAATAATAAATCAAATCCAACATCAGTCTTTGTTTCTGGGTGCCTCTATAGGATAAGAAACTATTCCTTCCCTCTCTCTCTCTCTCTTCATGCCCTAAGCTGGTGTTGGCAACTATGGACTTCCATGTGATTTATGTTAGTCCATGAACATGCTTGGCAAGATATTGCAGGGATTTTCCATTGCCATCTGCAATAAGGCGCAGCAGGAAACTCTCCAGCTCTTACACCAGTCACCAGGTGCATTGAAAGGACTTACAGGGCGATAATCAATCTGTTTGGCCACATTATGAACATACCTTCCACGGCCATCAAATCCTAGAGTGCGACTTGAACCCAGAACTTCTGGCTCAGAGGCAGGAATACTACCCACTGCACCACAAAACCTCCAAGGATCCATTACTGTAGTGGATAGCCATAGTCACTCAACTCCATCCGTTTCGCTGGCCATTGAAATGATGGCAATAGTGTGGATTAGCAAAAGACAGAATCTAGCGTCGCAAATAGTCCTCCTCCTCCTTCAGGTGAAGTGCCCTAAGAGGGCATTGGTGACCATGAACTTCCATTGGATTGGGCCATGATTATGCTTATAATCATGGCCCAATCCAAGGTACTGCAGTGGTTTGCCATTGCCTTCTGCTCTATGGCTCACCAGGGAACTCTCCCGCTCTTTAACATCTACCATCAGGTGTATTGGAAGGGTTCACAGGCTGATACTCACCTCTTTGGCCACATTATGAACATCACCTTCTGTGGCCATCAAGTTCTGAAGTGAGTCTTCAACCCAGAACTTCTGGCCCAGAGTTGCGGATGCCACCCATCACGCCATGAGATTTGCCTATTGCAGGTAGTCAGTCACATGTATTATTCTATACCTACCTACGGTCACACATCAGCTGCATATTCCTGGGCCGGGTGGGACCTGCCGTCGGCAGGAATGGAACATTTTGGGAGCCAGCCAAAAGTCCATTGATTTTTGGCACCACCAGTAAACACTGGCATCGGCAGCACCAGAATATACCATCCATGGAGTTGAGACTATTATTCTCATGAAGGGATTGGCACTGGGGCCTCAGTCTACTGCACCCACTTGTACACCATCATAATGCCTTGAGCTTAACAGAAACTGGAGAGTATATCCCCGGGATAACCACAGTAACATCATGTATTTATATAGTGCCTTAAGGTAATGAAACATCTCAAAGTGCATCAGAGGGACGTGATTGAACAAAGAATGACACTGTACCACATAAGGAGTTATTAGGTCAAATAACCAAAAGCTTGGTCAAGGAGACATGTTTTTTGGTTTCTTTATTCTTTCATGAGATGTGGGCACCGCTGGCTTGGCCAACATTTGTTGCCCATCTCTTATTGCCCTTGAACTGAGAGCATTTTAGGCCATTTCAGAGGGCAGTTAAAAGTCAACCACATTAAAGAACATTAGCAGATCAGATGGGTTTTTACCCAACAATTGATGACAGTTTCATGGTGATCATTACCAAGACTAGCTTTATATTCCAGATTAATTAATTGAATTTAAATCCCACCAGCTGCTATTGTGCGATTTGAACTGGTGCCCCCAGAGTATTAGCCTGGAATTTTGGATTATTATTCCAGTGGCAATACCACCCTCACCTCAAAGGAGGAAGGTGAGATTGGGGGTTGCAGGGAGAGAATTCCAGAATTTGGAGTCTGGGTAACTGGTCGTCGGTGGTGGATAGTTGAGAATGCATGAGAGGTCAGAATTAGAGGACAGATATCTCAGAGGGTTGTGGGGTTTGAAGGGATGACACAGATAGGGAGAGGCAAGGTCATGGAGGGGTTTGACAATGAGGATGAAAGTAGTGGCTTGGCTGGAAGCCAATGTAGGTCAGAGAGCATAGGGCTGAGAGGGGAAGGGGACTTGCTGCAGGATAAGTCATGGACTGTAGTATGTTGAGTGGCCTCATGTTTATAGAGGGTGGAATGTGGGAGAATGTGCTGGAATAGTTGAGTCTAGCCCAGGTCTAGTCCATCACTCAAACCAGCCTCCCATCCATTGACACAGTCTACACTTCCTGCTGCCTCGGAAGAGCAGCCAGCATAATCAATATCCCACGAACTCCGGACATTCTCTCTTCCACCTTCTTCCATCGGGAAAAAGATACAAAAGTCTGAGGACACGTACCAACTGACTCAAGAACAGCTTCTTCCCTGCTGCCATCAGACTTTTGAATGGACCTACCTCGCACTAAGTTGATCTTTCTCTACACTCTAGCTATGACTGTAACACTACATTCTGCACCCTCTCCTTTCCTTCTCCATGAACGGTATGCATTGCCTGTAGAACGCGCAAGAAACAATACTTTTCAATATATAGTAATACATGTGACAATAATAAATCAAATCGAATCAAATCATGGGGCAATTAGGGATGGGCAATAAATTCTGGCCTTGCCAGCGACACCCACGTCCCACGAAGGAATCAATAAAAAAAAACCTCCTCCACTTCTCTCTCTTTATTTAAGATGCTCCCTAAAAATTGCAAGATTTTTGGTCCTAATATCTCCTTGCTTGCGATGACATTTTGTCAAAGATGCCTCCCCGGGCAGCATCTTGGAGTGAGGTGTTACATAAAAGCAAGTTGTTTGTGGTGAAAGCGTTGTTTACACCTTTGATGCCACGATGCATTAAAGCTCACAGAACACTGAGTACATGCTTTGTTACACAAGCAGTGAAGCCTTTAACTCCGCACTTCAACAGAGTCTTTCATCTGTCCCCTTCTATATTTTGCATGTTAGCGAAGCCAAAGCAGTAGGGCGCCTAACAGCCTGGCTGACAAAAGCAGGTCACAAAAGGAGGTGATAAATAAAGAGTCATCAGGAAAGGTGTGTGTAGAATCTGCTGTCCTGCCGCGCACAGTGTTAAGTCCCCTTATGTTCTCGCTGTACAGCATCCATGACATTGGAGCTAATACGGTGTCACCTTCCCGGTCAGGCTGTCTGCTGCTGCCTCATCCTCCGTGTCGAAACATTCTACACTTGCAGGATGTTCACTGCCCTTCCAGAAAGTTCCGATGGAATTTTGGAATCAATCAGACGACGGGCGATGTGTTCGAGGGTCAGCCCTGTCATGATAAGAGTTGTTGCAGAGCTCTGTCCGCTCATGCCACTGATGTTACGAAATGTGCTGCGGACGCACAGCATTAACATGAAGCAGACAGCTCCCCGAGCCATCCCTACATGAATAAATTAAACACACCAACTACTGGTAAGAGGTACTTCCAGCAGCTTTCCACAGCCAAAGAAGTACTTTTGGAAAAATGGTCACTGTCGCGGCAGGCAACATGTGCACAGCAAGATCCCACAAATAGCAACAACAAGCATGACCAGATAATCTTTTCTGATGACGGTTGGGGGAGGTGCCCTGATCAGGTCAACTGAAATTCAAACAGGAAATGTTGAAAGTACTGAGCATCAAGTCCATGGAGAGAGAAATGGAATTAATGTTCCAGGTTAACAGGGAGGCACGGTGGCACACTGGTTAGCACTGCCGCCCCATAGTGCCAGGGACCCAGGTTAAATTCTGGCCTAAGGTCTGTGTGGAGTTTGCACGTTCTCCCCGTGTCTGTATGGGTTTCCTCCGGGTGCTCCGGTTTCCTCACAAAGAGAAAGATGTGCGGGTTAGGTTGATTATCCATGCTAAATTGCCCCTTAGTGTCAGGGGAATTAGCAGGGTAAATATGTGGGGTTATGGTGGTAACCAGGGCCTGGGTGGGATTGTGGTCGGTTCAGGCTCGATGGGCCAAATGGCCTCCTTTTGCACTGTAGGGATTCTATGATTCTATGACAATGAGCGTTCTTCAGAACAATGCCCTGATTTTCACCATATAGCTCAAATTCATCCTGTGCAAAATAGGGTTATGTCTGCCTATTCAGGTGGATAGGTAGACTGCCGACAGTGCAGCACTCCCTCAGCACTGCAGTGAATTCCAACCCATGTTTGACTATCTCTGTGCACACTTACTCCTGATCTGAGGTACATACAACTAACTCTGACAGCGAAATGTCGTAAAAATATACAACGTGGATGGTTCTCAATGCAACAGTTCTCCAGCCATGTCAACGCTCTGGCCACAATGTCATGGATCCTCTGTGATGAGTGCCTCAACTCCAAACCCCTCAAAGTCTCTCCACTTTCTGACAAGGCTCACATCAACATGATCACCCTCTTCTGTGGCCTCTACTGCTGAGAAGGACACCAATGTCTTTGGAATTTCATTCCTTCCAATTTCCCGAACTCTAGTGTTCAACTGTTCTGTATTTGATTATTTGAGCCTGTTGACATTTTTGCTCATGGCGCTTGATTGGTTAAGCCTGGGTGTGGACTCTGAGTAAAGTAACCAAACTGGAGAAAGAGCTGGAAGCCAGAACAGACATTTTAAAGCACCTTGAATGAAACCTGCTACACACATAGAAACTAGAATAATCTCTACATAAATACTTGACATAGTACACATATCACACACAATACTGATAGCAGTAGACCAAATCATTACTGAGTCAATATCCTTCCTGGAATTCTCAAACTAATACCGGTATGAGAATTGTCTGGGAGATGACGGTGGTGTCATCATAATGTCACTGGACTAATAGTCCACAGTCCCAAGCATAATGCTCTGGGGTCATGGGTTCAAATCCCACCATGGCAGCTGGTGGAATTTAAGTTTGATTAATAATAAATGGGGAATTGAAAGCTGGCCTCAGTAATGATGACCATTAAACCATTGTCAATTGCTATAAAAACTCCATCTGCTTCTCATACCCTTTTGGGAAGGAAATCTGCCATCTGTACCCGATCTGGCCAATATGTGATGCCATACCCCCAGCAGTGTGGTTGACTCTTAAATGCCCTCTGAAATACCCTAATAGGCCACTCAGTTCAAGGGCAATTAGGGATGGGCAACAAATGCTGGCTTTGCCAGGGGGGTGGGGGGGGATTAGCAGGATAAATATGAGGTGACAGGGATAGGGTTGGATTGTTGTCAGTGCAGGCTCGATGGGCCGAATGGCCTCCTTCTGTACTGCAGACATTCTATGATAAACATCCTAAATCTCGTGATGTTGCTGGGGGACTGAGCCAAATAATACACTGCTGCTCTTCCAAAATGATCCACACTTTTCCAAGACAGAAATAAAATCTTTGTGAAATACCAATCAGCTGCGTTGGACTTTGTTGAGGCTCAGGCAATAAAAACCTTGGTTCTAGAGAGTTCCGACAGCTTGTTTCTTGCCTTTTGTGACAGTGAGCTTGAAAGCTATGCCCGCTAAGAGACAGCTGAATAGGTACTGATTATTTCACTAAACTCTGACATGGTGGAGCACTTACAATCATAAAACTCCAGCTCTGAGGGGCTGATGGAAAGCAGAGCTTCCTGCACTCAGCCTCGGGGCAGGTGACTTGCAAGCAAATTTCTTAGAGTTCAACTCATCCAAAAGCAGGCTCAGTGAGGTGCTTGAGTACATTTGAGTGTCTGCGTCTCTCAATTGGACAAGTCGCTGTGGAATTGGGACGCATTGCCTTCAAAAGCCTGACTTGACTAACGGATAAACAGAAGTAGCTGGGTTGCATCTGTTGGATTATCTTTGCTGATGGTTTGCATCGGACAGGCCGATTCCCCACTTCAGAACTGTTCGCTGTCAATAGCCCATCAGCTGTCACAGCCAATAGGTTTCAGAAGTGCCCATTTGAAATGGGAAGCCTGCAGGGTGGCAGAGACAGTTTGCTGACAGTAGACAATATAGGCAAGGCCGTGAAAACATGCCAGGCAACTGTAGCAGTTTGGTATGAAATCTCTAACTGCAATTTTAATGGAATTGTTAATCCATTCTTTTTAAATAGGTCACATTAAAAAGGTTGAACATCCAATAACTAATACAGCAGAGGGTAGAGTGTTCAGTAACTAACATTGAATGTAGTTGTGAATGCCTAACTACAAGATGCACTGCAGCAATTCACCAAACATCCTTAGGCAGCACCTTCCAAACTCACCACCACTTCCATCTAGAAGGACAAGGGCAGCAGATACATGGGAACACCACCACCTACAAGTTCCCCTCCAAGCCACTCACTATCCCGGCGTGGAAATATATCGCCGTTCCTTCGCAGTCACTGGGTCAAAATCCTGGAATTCCCTCCCTAACGGCATTGTGGGTCAACCCACAGCACATGGACTGCAGCGATTCAGGAGGCAGCTCACCACCACCTTCTAGAAGGCAACTAGGAATGGGCAATAAATGCTGGCCAGCCAGCGATGCCCATGTCCCACAAATGAATAACAAAAAATGTAGCCCAGTCCATCACGGAAACCAGCCTCCCATCCATTAACTCTGTCAACACTTTCTGCTGCCTTGGAAAAGCAGCCAGCATATCAAGGACCCCACACACCCTGGACATACTCTCTTCCACCATTTTCCATCAGGAAAAAGATACAAAAGTTTGAGGTCACGTACCAAACGACTCAAGAACCGCTTCTTCCCTGCTGCCATCAGACTTTAGAATGGACCTACCTTGCATTAAGTTGTTCTTTCTCTACACCCTAGCTATGACTGTAACACTACATTCTGCACTCTCTCCTTCCCTTCTCTATGAACGGTATGCTTTGTCAGTATAGTGCGCAAGAAACAATACTTTTCACTGTATACTAATACATGTGACAATAATAAATCAAATCAAATCAAAAAAGCTATTCAGAATGTTCCGTAACTAATACAGTACATTGTAGGGTGTTTGGTAACTAATATTGAATTGTTTAGGACCAAAGTTAATATTGACATTTGCAATGAGCCTGTTATGCTAACAGGATAAATGGCCAAGTAAATAAACAGAATCAGGAAAATACTGATTAAATACAGCTGAGTTTAACAAAATAAGATGGTAAAGAAAATAAGATATTGAAATATTATAATGAACAATCCAAGGGGACAGCTTCCCCTAGTTTCATATTGTAGAATATCGTCAATCACCAATTCAATTCAATCAAAAAAGTGTTTTTTGTTCATTTCCTTTTGAATGTGGATGCCACGTATAAGACCCTCTGTATTGTCCATCCGTGTCTGCTTCAAAAGATCCAACCAAGATAGCCAACTTCTGAGCATATAGAATCAGAGAACCCCTACAATGCAGAAAGAGGCCATTTGGCCCATCAAGCCTATACCAACAACAAACCCACCCAGGCCCTATCCCCGTAACCCCACATATTTACCCTACTATTCCCCCTGACACCAAAGGGCAATTTAGCATGGCCAATCCACCTAACCCACACACCTTTGGACTGTGGGAGGAAACCGGAGCACTCGGAGGAAACCCATGCAGACACGGGGAGAACGTGCAAACTCCGCACAGACACCAGAGGCCGAAATTGGAGCTGGGTTGCTGGCGCTGAGAGGCAGCAGTGCTAAGCACTGTGCCACCGTGCCACCCTCAAATCATTCCTGCGTCAGAACATAGCTGTCTCTTGAACCTATTTAAACCATTCACTTCAACAAGTGGGCACGGTGTAGCACAGTGGCACACTGGTTAGCACTGCTGCCTCACAGCGCCAGGGACCCGGGTTCGATTCCCAGCTTCTGTCACTGTCTGTGTGGTGTTTGCACATTCTCCCCGTGTCTGCGTGGGTTTCCTCCGGATGCTCCGGTTTCTTCCCAAGTCCAAAGATGTGCGGGTTAGGTTGGTTGGCCATGCTAAATTGACTCTAGTTTTGGGGGGATTAGCAGGGTAAATATGTGGGGCTATGGGGATAGGTTGGGATTGTCAGTGCAGGCTCGATGGGCCAAATGGCCTCCTTCTGTACTGAAGGGATTCTATGATTCTAAGTTAGCTAGAAACATATTGAACAAAGAATATTTTCTGATTCGGCGCTCCTTGTTCTGTGATTTTCCTGAATACTCTTTGGGAACAACATTATCTGTGACTATTGTCCTTACCTGTTACTTCCTCGAACGTCCCTCTAGGAATTGTACTCATTGCCGTCATCAACAATTTGTATGGGTCAGTTTTGCAACACACAACCCCAAAGGTTTTGAGTAGATTGCCTTGAAGACCTCCAGGTAAAACCAACCAAACTCCCTTCACTTTCTCCTCACAACATTCGGTAGATTCTTGATCCCCTGAATGAGCTTTGCTGCTCACCCCTGGCATTGCCCAAGGACAACAACATGTCCACCATTCCAGTACCTCATGTCCTTATTCCCCCCTGTTACTGGGGCAGTGGACTGATGGAAGAGGAAACACTGATACAGGGATAATAACTTTCTCCACTTGCACTGTTGCATATTGTTTGATTCATTCTTTTTACATAAATTTCAGTAACTAATCTGACCATGTTAGTCTTTCACTCAAATGGATTTTATCAGCCACTTTGGAACTTGGCCAGATTGTAAAATTAATCAGAGCCTTGTCCATTAATCAGGACAAGGCATACTCACTTTCCCCACTAAGCTATCTTTTTATTCATTCATGGGATGTAGGTTTGTAGACTAAAGCAGCATTTATTGTTCATCCCTATTTGCCCTTGAGAAGGTGGTAACCCAGCCTCTCATCCATTGACTCCGTCTACACTTCCTGTTGCCTTGGGAAAGTAGCCAGCATAATCAAGGGCTTCACGCACCCGGACATTCTCTCTTCCTCCATCGGGAAAAAGATAAAAAAGTCTGAGGTCACGCCAACCGACTCAAGAACAGCTTCTTCCCTCCTACCATCAGACTTTTGAATAGACCAATTTATATTAAGCTGGTCTTTCGCTGCACCCTAGCTATGACTGCAGCCCGACATTCTGTACTCTCTCCTTTCCTTCTCCCCTATGTATTCTATAAACGGCATATTTTGTCTGTATAGCGCACAAGAAACAATACTTTTTACTGCATCCCAAAGCATGTGACAATAATAAATCAAATCAAATCAAAATCTTGAATCACTGCAGTCCATGTGGTATAGGTACACCCACAGTGCTGTTAGGGAGAGAGTTCCAGGATTTTGACCCAGCAACACTGAAGGAACGGCGATATCTTTCCAAGTCTGCATGGTGAGTGGCTTGGAGGGGAACTCGGAGGTGGTGGTATTCCCATGTGTCTGCCGCCTTTTCTAGGTGGTGGAGGTCGCAGGTTTAGAAGATGCTGTCAAAGGAGCTTTAGAGAGTCACTGCAGTGCATCTTGTAGACGGTACACACTGCTGTCGCTGCGTGTTGGTGGTGGAGAGGGTAAACATTTATTGTGCTGGATGGGGTGCCAATCAAGCGGGCTGCTTTGTCCTGGATGGTGTTTCTTGAGTGTTGTTGGAGTTGCTCACTATCTTACTTCAGAATTCAGCCCTTCAACTGGTTGATTGAAGCGCGGAGAATAATCAGTTGTTTCAAACCCCATCTGATTGTGGAGCAGGTTTACACAGAATGAATACAAGAACATCAGAGAAATACAAGAAATAGGAGTAGACCAAATGGCGAGTGAGCCCATTCCGCCATTCAATATGATCATAGCTGATCCTGGGTTTCAACTCCATTTTCCCGCCCCACTCCCCATATCCCATAATTCCTCAGGACACCAAGCATCTCTCTATCTCAGCCTTAAATATATTCAATGATGGAGCACCCACAATCCTCTGGGATAGAGAATCCCAAAGATTCACAACCCTCTGAGTGTAGAAACTTCTCCTCATCTCAGCCCCTTCTCCCGTGGCTGTCTCTCTGTGTTTCAAACTCTCTGACCAGCAGAAACAATATCTCAGTGTCCACGATCAAAACTCCTTCAGAATCTTGTGTTTCAATGAGATCACCTCTCATTCTTCTAAACTCCAGAGAATTAAAAACCCAATTTACTCAGTCTCTTATCATAGGACAACTCCCTGATCCAAGAGATCAAGCTGGTGAACCTTCCCTGCAATGCTTCCAATGCGAGTATTTCCTTCCTTAAATATGGAGACCAATGACAGAATTTTCCAGCCTTGCTCGTATCGAAACCATAAAATCCCGCCCGAGGTCAACAGACCTTCCCATGCTCCACCCCTCACCCGCTCCAATTCCCAAGGCAGGCAGGGCGGCAAAACTCCGGCCCAAAATTGCAAACATGTACTTTGCATCTACTGCATAGTGACAGGCCATTTAGCCCAACTGATCCATGTTGATGTTAATGTGAGCCTCCTCATGCCCCTCTTCATCTTGCCCTGTAAACATAACTTTCTAATCCTTTCTCCCTCAGTTTCCTCTTAGCTGCAGAAATTGTGTTGCGTTGAAGATATCCTTCCTGACTGAGAAATAATGGTTCGCAAAACATCTCTCCTTCTAGTCAATTATTGATTATTGTAAAAGCTTTCCTTCAAGATTACTGAGGTTGCAGGAATCAAGCGGTGAATTCTGTTGTAAAGCGGAGGTGGATCCCCCCCCCTCTGAGAACTAACACCTAACCACTCAAACAGAAGTACCTCACCCTATAATCTGTAAGAGTGAGTGTGAAGCGGTGTGATCTGCTCTTCAGCAACTTTTACTGGTTAAACCAAAATAACTCCCTGACACTCTCTCTAAAATCAACAAGTAACAGTTTATTTCTCTAACAGTGAACAAGTTAACTAAACTATTAACAAACCAAATAAAACACAACTTCTCTTTTGGTTGAAAACACAATTCTAAAGGAATGCTGTTTAGATAAATACGATTCCCACTCATTAACAAGAAAATATAATTTTTGTCGCCGGCTAAGTTACAACCAGGTTTGGCGTCTTCCGGAATATTCTGGGCCTTCTCTGTTGAGCCTTCTGTCTGGAACTTTTGTCTTCTTTGGTACCTTTGCTATCGAGATGGAGCTATCTCTCAGACATGAATAAGGCTGTTACTCTGGCAGATGGCAGTTGCTCTCTCTGCTCAGTGACCCACTGTCCTCTTCTTTTGTACCTGTGATGACCTATCAATAGCCCCCACAATCGGACTGGTCTCAGGCTGCCCAAGCTATCCGATTCAAACCTAATAGGTTGCTGGTATCCAAGTGCCTGATTTAAATTGATTGGCTATATTCAAAAAAATTCAAAAGCCTGTTGAAAGCCTGTTGAAAGCCTGTTGCCTTGGTAACCCTGCTGCTTGGCCTTCGATACAAATGTTTCAGTCTGGGACGCCATATGCACGTGCATCTTTTTTAACTCTCTAAGCGCAGAAAAAGCACCACCTTTTAAAGGGACCTTGCAACGCTTTCTCCCCTAACAATTGTTTTTATAATTTCACAAACACCAAATTCTAACATTCTACATCCCAATCTACAATCACTCAACTTCGCAACAATTCTATGCCAGGATAGGAAAGGAACATTTTTAATTTTAATCCAGACAAATGGAGCAGCCTTTTGTTAGTTTGTGATTCATATATTAACCTCACCGCTCCAAGCAACCTTCCCCCCACCCCACCGCTGCCCACCACCCCCCCCACCCCGCCCCCACCACCACCACCCCCACCCTCTCCATTCATCCCTATTCTCATCCACATCCCACCATCCATGGGCAAGTTGCGCTAAGTCTTTACCTCGGGCAGCACTGAGACACAAAGAGCATAGACTCAGATTGGTGTTAAGCCAGCTGACCTCAGCCAAGCTCAGGAAGGCATGAACATGGATTCTCTAATAGCGCTGGAGTATGGTGGCCATGCGAGCCCAGGGAATAAATGTCCATTCTTCTGCAGAGGGCATCACAGCTGTACTCAATCCTGTACTTGCCACCATGATCTTCATAAATTTTTTATAAAGATATTAGCCATTTTTAAATGATTTGCATTGCATTTAATTTAAACTTTTGACATTGTATTGGCTCTACCGTGTCCTCTTATCAAAGTCCACCTGACGGAGATTGAGGGAAGAATTTTCCTCCCCCTCTCTAGTTTGTCTCACGGCCGTGGGATTGGTTTGCTCCCACCGCTGTCAGCAGGGAACTGGGAAACCTGTGGCGGGGGTGTACCATCGGCTGGTCCGTAAGGTCCCGCCAGCGATAAATGGCAGCAAGATTTTGGCGCGTGTCTTTGGCTGCCCTTACCACTCTCTTGGTCTGTGCTGTCGTGACTGTGGAATGGGGCAGGTGGTCCTGAATTGGCATCTGGGGTGGGCCAACCTCTCACAAACCACTCGAAGGGTTTCCTCACATACCATATGGTCATCGAAGACATGTGTTCTTGTAGACTGCGATGAAATCGAGGCTCTCAGGTTGCGGCAGGAAGTACCGGACAGTGTTTGGACCAGGCATTATAGTACCAGGTGTTATTGTGGATGCTCCGTTCATTGGAGGATCACTCCTCCTGGTTTACAATCCCGAATCCAAACCCTCCGGCCTGGTATTAAGGGTGCTAATGTCCAGCTACTATATCTGGAGATGTTGCAATGTTGCTACTTTTCATGTGACCCATCTTTCTGGCATGCACCCTCTAGTGGCCAGCATTAGATGGAAGGTCCCTTGGCAGAACAGTAGAGGAACTTCAGACATCAGTCCGTGAGTAGTTCAGCTGCTGAGAATACATTGGTCAGAGACGTGGCTTGCTAGTGCAGCAGAGCTGAATGCCATTTGGAATTGTTGGTCATTAGGGCCTTACCATACGTTCTGCCTCTCTGTTTAGTTATTAGTCACAAGTGAGGCTTACATCAACACTGCAATGAAATTACTGCGAAATTCCCCTAGTCACCACATTCCAGCGCCTGTTCGGGTCAATGCACCCAACCAGCACATCTTTCAGACTGTCGGAGGAAACCAGGGCACCTGGAGGAAACCCACGCAGACTCAGGGAGAATGTGCAAACTCCACATACAGAGTGACCCAAGCCAGGAATCAAACCTGGGTCCCTGGCGCTGTGAGGCAGCAGTGCTAACCACTGTGCCACCGTGCTGCCTCGGTTAGCTTGTGGATGGAGAGGAGACCTGGTGACATGGGTGATTCCATTGCCATCAGTCCATTTTCTAAAGTGGCCATTGGGAAATTTTGGGCCATTATCTGAGATGATTTTATTCAGGAACCCATGCGTATAGAACACAACTCTAATCACTGACTCAGCTGTAGTGGTGTGAAATCTGACCATTGCCAAATATTAGGAGCAGCAATCTACAGCAACAAGGTAGATCTTGCCCCAAAAATCATAGAGGCCGATACTCAGGTTCTGTCATTGTTGGTCTGGGAAGCAACAGAGGACGGGGTGTCTGGCTATGGGTGTGGGTGTGGCAGGAGACAGCAAAAGCCTGCACATCCATTGCAATGCCTGGGCTTCACACAGGTTCTAGTGCACAAACCCAGCTGTCTGCCACGGAGCCAATGAAGATCTCATCCCTCATGAACTTAGGAATCATCAGATAGTGACCAAAAACCAACAGACCATAGAATCATAGAATCCCTGCAGTGTAGAAGGAGACCATTTGGTCCATTGAGTCTGCACCGACAAAATCCCACCCTGACCCTATCCCCGTAACCCCATGTAATCCCCCTGACACAAAGAGGCAATCCCACCCAGACCTGTTCCCCGTAACCCCAAACATTTACCCCGCTAATCCCGCTAACCTACACACTAAGGGTCAATTTAGCATGGCCAATTCACCTAACATCACACCTTTGGAGCGTGGGAGGAAACCGGAGCACCCAGAGGAAACATACGCAGACACAGGGAGAACATGCAGACTCCACACAGAGAGTCACCCAAGGCCAGAATTGAACCCAGGTCCCTGGCGTTGTGAGGTAGCAGTGTTACCCACTGTGCCACCGTGCCATCCACTATGGTTAAGTGTCTCCGTTGTTCATGGTATCTTTGTACGAGTTGGTCAGCAGGATTATATTTGGATCAACTTGGGCAGATTCCATGTCTTCTTTCTGTGCTCTCTGAATGTCCTACATTTTTCTGGCGGACATCAGCATGATGTTCATTATGGTCAAAGAGAATGTTTCCAGTTCAGAGACAGGTACAAGTCCGAGGCAATAGCTTGGCCCATTGTAGCTCTGGGGAGAGCATTAGCCATGTTTATTGCTTTCCTGGAATGTCTCAAAGAGTATTTTGTAATGACTCACCAAACTCCCAATGTTGTGCCAGCCTCTTTAAGGCTGCCACAAACTGAGCAATGGTTTCACCTTCCACGTTATTCCTTCGGTGGAACCTGAACCATTCTGCTATGGTCAGTGGCTTTGGAGAGTAATGGCTCTTCAAGGATCTTTGTCAAGTCATCACAAGTTTTAGTTCCTGGCTTTGCTGGATGAACTAAGTTCCAGAACAAATTGTAAGTTTTACTTCCTGTTGTACTGAGAAAAACTGGTACGAGCAACTTGTTTGCAATTTTATTCGCTTGTACAAAGTACTGAAAACGCTCTGCATTGGAACTCCATCATTCATTTTCTTCATTCAAAGGACCCATGGATCCGAATTGGCCCGTCACTTCTCTTGCAGGCACTAGCAACTCAAGGCTGCTTTAGTATATTTTATTTTACCGCCTTCCCAGTACTCCCCTTATTACCCTGGAGATGGCTGACTTGATGTATTTTGTTCAAACAACCCTGTAGAAATTAAGTTACAACAACTATGGCGGGTGGCTCTGCCAGCAAGGCAGACAAGGTCTTGTTGAAGGTCAGCGGTTGCGTATTCAGGAAAGAGACTAATCTAACTTTGTGTCAGTTTCATAAACACTGCATTGCTGGCCTTGGCCACAGGGTGAAACAAAGACAAGTCACCATGACAAATATCAAAAAACGAGATACGGTGACATATTATGCTAATGAAGGAGATGGTTTTCTATTGGATAAGAAAGGGCAAAAAGCTTTGCTATGATTGGTGGACAATATATGCAAATGAAGGGTTAGAAAGTTGTTTGTTTCTCATTTGCTGTAATTAACTATAACTGCTAATTATCTGTATGAATCAACAGAACACCATCGTAAAATTTATTGTGTCTGTACTCCTTGCTAGCAAGTAATAAAAGTTTCAGAGATTGAGTACTCACTGTGTGCTGTCTGGTTAATCCTCAACAACACAGCTGTACAGCAAAGCATCCCTTCTTTTTAAATATGCCAGGTACTGTCTGGAATCTCACCCTTCTCTGATCAGAAAAAAACCTCCTTAATAACAACAAAGAGAGTTTCCTTTTTCTTGGTCTTCCTACACCGGCACTTCAATCTTTATTCCTGTTGTTAATTTTCCCCAGCATTCTAACATTCAAATTGCAAGGACCCAGGATGATTTTTTTCCTACTTTGGATCTTTCCTCAATGTTCTCAACAAAACATCCTTGTCACCAATATTTGCTTTGTGATGTCCTAACTATGTTAAAGATTTAAAGGTTTAAGTTTATTTATTAGTGTCATTTATGGGTGGCACGGTAGCACAGTGGTTAGCACTGCTGCTTCACAGCTCCAGGGACCTGGGTTCGATTCCCGGCTTGGGTCACTGTCTGTGTGGAGTTTGCACATTCTCCTCATGTCTGCGTGGGTTTCCTCCGGGTGCTCCGGTTTCCTCCCACAGTCCAAAGATGTGCGGGTTAGGTTGATCGGCCATGCTAAAATTGCCCCTTAGTGTCCTGGGATGTGTAGGTTAGAGGGATTAGTGGGTAAATATGTAGGGATATGGGGGTAGGGCCTGGGTGGGATTGTGGTCGGTGCAGACTCGATGGGCCGAATGCCCTCTTTCTGTGCTGTCGGGTTTCTATGATTTCTATGATTCTATGATTAGTGTCACAAGTAGGCTTACATTAACACCACAATGAAGTTACTGTGAAAATCCCCTAGTCACCACACTCCGGCACCTGTTCAGGTACACAGAGGGAGAATTTAGCATGGCCAATGCACCTAACCAGCACGTCTTTCAGACTGTGTGAGGAAACCGGAGCACCTGGAGGAAACATCTGCAGACACAGGGAAACATGCAGATTCCACACAGACAGTCACCCAAGCTGGGAATCGAACCCAGGTCCCCCGCACTGTGAGGCAGCAGCTAACCACTGTGCCATTGTGCCACTCTAGTTGGAATTAGGTGTTGCGGGTTTTAACCAAAAAAAAAGGTGTGGTTTGCACACATAGATTCAAAATAGCATACAACAGGTTTATTGAAAGAGATGTTCTCTGCACAGAACAGAAACTGAAACTACACGTTAGCCTGTGAAACATTCTGATAGCATTACCATCAAATCATGTGACCAGCTCTTAAAGCCATCATGTAACCCCTTGAATATGTAACAACCCTTCATTGGGCAGAGTACAGATGGTTCATTCAGAGGGGAGAGGTGGAGGTAACACACAGTAAAAATAGAGTTTGAGTCAACCCCCAGGAGATAGAACAGCAACAACTCTGCTCAATGCTGTAAAGTGTGCCATTGAATAATGCAAAAAGGATAGGTGAGAGTCAAGGAAATGATGCGAGAATTGATTGGAATATGGTACAATTCATAACCGTTTACACCTAATATCTGCACCCCATTTTTGTGACAAACAAAACCTATGTCAACTGTGGCTGAGTGGGTAATCTCGCCTCCTGATCATCAGAAGGTTTGCGATTCAAGTCCCAGTCCAAAGACTTAAGCATAAAATCTCAACTGATGCTCCCAGTATAGTGCTGTGGGAGTGCTGCACTCTGAAAGGTGCTGTCTTTTGAAAATGTTGTTGAACTAAAGCTGTCTGTGAATGATCCTGAAACAGAGCAGAGGATTTCTCCTGCTTCCCACCCCAGTGTTGATCCAATGAGCAACATCACTGAAAACAGATTGTCCAACCTTTGTCACATTATTGTTTGATTTGATTTGATTTATTATTGTCACATGTATTAGTATACAGTGAATAATAAAGTATTGTTTCTTGCATGCTATACAGATGAAGCATAAAGTTCACATAGAAGGAAAGGAGAGAGTGCAGAATTTTCCGAGGCAGTGGAAAGTGCAGACGGAGTCAATGGATGGGAGGCTGCTTTGCATGATGGACTGGGCATCATTCATGACCCTTTGTAGTTTCTTGTCTTGGAGAGAGCAGGAGCCATAACAAGCTATGATACAACCAGAAAGAATGCTTCCCATGGTACATCTGTAAAAGTTGTCGAGAGTCATAGCGGAAATGCCAAATTTCCTTAGCCTTCTGAGAAAGGAGAACCTTGCTCTGTGCTGCCACATGACAACAATGACTACACTACAAGAAGTACAGCATTGGCTGTAACACAGAGTGAGATGTTGCCCATCACATCCAAGTACCACTTACTCAGCAATAACCTGCTCACCAATGCTCAGATTGGGGTCCACCGAGACCACTCAGCTCTGGACTTCATGGCAGGATTGGCCCAAAATGAATGAATAGAATAGAACAGTACAGCACAGAACAGGCCCTTCGGCCCACGATGTTGTGCCGAGCTTTATCTGAAACCAAGATCAAGCTATCCCACTCCCTATCATCCTGGTGTGCTCCATGTGCCTATCCAATAACCGCTTAAATGTTCCTAAAGTGTCTGACTCCACTATCACTGCAGGCAGTCCATTCCACACCCCAACCACTCTCTGCATAAAGAACCTACCTCTGATATCCTTCCTATATCTCCCACCATGAACCCTATAGTTATGCCCCCTTGTAATAGCTCCATCCACCCGAGGAAATAGTCTTTGAATGTTCACTCTATCTATCCCCTTCATCATTTTATAAACCTCTATTAAGTCTCCCCTCAGCCTCCTCTGCTCCAGAGAGAACATTCCTAGCTCCCTCAACCTTTCCCCATAAGACCTTCCCTCCAAACCAGGCAGCATCCTGGTAAATCTCCTCTGCACTCTTTCCAGCGCTTCCACATCCATCTTATAGTGAGGTGACCAGAACTGCACACAATATTCCAAATGTGGTCTCACCAAGGTCCTGTACAGTTGCAGCATAACCCCACGGCTCTTAAGCTCCAACCCCCTGTTAATAAAAGCTAACACACTACAGGCCTTCTTCACAGCTCTATCCACTTGAGTGGCAACCTTTAGAGATCTGTGGATATGGACCCCAAGATCTCTCTGTTCCTCCACAGTCTTCAGAACCCTACCTTTGACCCTGTAATCCACATTTAAATTAGTCCTACCAAAATGAATCACCTCACATTTATCAGGGTTAAACTCCATTTGCCATTTTTCAGCCTAGCTTTGCATCCTATCTATGTCTCTTTGCAGCCTACAACAGCCCTCCACCTCATCCACTACTCCACCAATCTTGGTGTCATCAGCAAATTTACTGATCCACCCTTCAGCCCCCTCCTCTAAGTCATTAATAAAAATCACAAAGAGCAGAGGACCCAGCACTGATCCCTGTGTGAATGAAGGAGATAAGTTCCAGAGGAGAGGTGGGAGTCACTGACATCAAGGCAGCAACTGACTTAGGGGGGGGCGTCATGGAGGCTGAATTAAATAAGAAGTCAACTGGAATCAGAGGAAAAATCTTCCACTTGATAGAGCACAAAGGAAAGTGGTTGTTTTTGTTGGAGCCTAATCATCTCAGCCCTGGGACATCACGGCAGAAACTACTCAGGGTAGAGTCCTAGTTTTCAGCAACGCAGACTCAGTCCCATCATGTTAATATCTGATCGAAGAAGTGTCTTTCTCTCATTAGGGTTTCCAATAATCACCATTGAATGGTAAAGGAAATCAAACTTATTTCAAATACTTTTCAAGTAGCATTTTATTATGAGATTACTAACTTCATTTTCCACATTGAGTTACGTGTCAAGTCAGAGTCTAACTTGGTGCTCAGTTGCATCAGTAATGCAGCACCTATTGGCATTGAGAGCAAAGGGTGCAAACAACATGAAACCCTGTAGATGGCGGCGGGATTGGAAAATCCCGTTACCGGCCATCGCGAGCCACCTCTGCTGCCACAAAACACACTGCAGGGGTGACAAAAATTCCGCCCCATAAAAATACGAGGGGTGTGATTGTACCACCCACGCAAGTCACACCCCCACTGCAGCGAAGACGGAAAATTTGGTGACCAACCAAATCTCCATCCACTGCAGCGGGATGGGAAAATCCCACCAGCGTAAACAGGTGGAAAATTGCACCCAGGATTATTGCAAAAACCCATCTGGTTCACTAATGTCCTTTGGGGAAGGAAATTTTGCCGTCCTTACCCGGTCTGGCCTACATGTGATTCCAGATTCACAGTAAAATCTTTGGGGGGAATTTTCCTATTCTGCTCGCCACGGCAATCGTAGAAGGCGGGGGTGGGGGGAGGGGGGGGGGGGTGGTGCCCATGGAAAGGTCTGTTGACCTCGGGCGCGATTTTCCAGTTTTGGGGCAAACATGGCCAGCAAATCCTACCCATTGTCTCTTAACTACCCTCTGAAATGGTCGAGCGAGACACTCGGTTGTATTTGAGAAGGGAATCGCCCAGGGAAGAAGAATAAAATTCAAATTGAATAGCTTGTTTAGAATTTAGTGAGGGTTCCTGGAATGTGCTCAGATGTTGAAGTGGCAAGTTTGCTGATCTTCTTGTCTTCAGTTTGTTACCAGCTTCACGCAACGCGTTTGGGGTTTTGTTTTTGCGACATGAAAATAAGGAGAGTGGGATGCGGGGGGGGCGGGGGAGGGAAAGAAAGCCACGTAGGGAAAAATAATGGAAAGCTAGTGTGGGAATGTTGTTACCTGTCCCTATGAGTCAATGGCAAACGAATCACAACAGGACTTGCACACAGTGTGAGCAGCAGGGGACAGCTAATGAGGCAAGCCATCCGCTGTTATTTCAGAGCTCCGGCTGATATAGTTATCAGAATTAAAATGACAGGTTGAGGAAGAATGCTGCTGGGAACTCAACTGTAAATGCTGCATTGATGCTAACTGTGCACTGATCCATCCAATGGGGAGCCCCAGGGTTTCCATGGCAACTGTGAAAAACAGTCAAGGAGGGGAAACGTGTGAATATCTCCGGGACGTTTAACTTGGGCGCTGTATGTTTAGATAAACCATTTGAGCATAAAAATTGATTTTTTTTATTTTTAAGTAAATAAATCAATGCAGTCCGAGATTCTCCGAAAATTTAATCCAGGATTGCTGCGTGAAATATAAATAGGCCCCATATTTAGATGAGGGTTTCAGTGCCAGTGGATTGCTGCTGCACTGCGCTGGTGGCTAAAAACCAGACAATGGTGAGTTATTGATGCATTCCTCTGATTTTACATTTGAGCCCTTCCATATTTCACTAGAATCAAGGCGAAGATAGAAGTCTTAGAATGTGGCAAAGGAATAAAGCCACTTGAAGAACTTTTTAAATTTAATTCGTTCACAGGATGTGGGCTTCGCTGCTAAAGTTATCATTTATCAACCTCCCCCCACCCTCTGCTCCACCCCCCCCCCACCCGTCCCCCTCCCCCCCCCCCCCCCCCCCGCCCCCGACCCCCCCGCGCCCCACTTTATTTTCCCTTGAGGAGGTGACGGTGAGCCCCCATCTGAAATAAAACCTAATGACTCGCCGGGCCAGTTCGGAGAACAGTTAAGGGGTCAACCACATTGCTATGGCTCTGGAGTCACATGTAGGTCAGACCAGGTAAGGACGGCAGATTTCCTTCTCTAAAAGACATTAGTGAACCAGATGGGTTTTTCTGAGAATCGACAATGGTTTCATGGTCATCAGTTGAATTCTTAATTCCAGACATTTTTTAATAAATTCAAATTCCACCATCTGCCGTGGATTCGAACCCGGGTCCCCAGAACATTAGTTGAGTTTCTGGATCAATAGTCTAGCGATAATACCACGAGGCCATTGTTCTTCTCCCCAACGTTATTAGTTTTGGTAAATTAAAGCAGGGTCTGACACTCTCTAAGATGAACAATTAACAGAACTTAATGGTGACAAACTTATTAAAGCAATTAACAAACTGAATAAAATCCCAATTGAACGTTGTTTGAATACTACACGACTCATTCAGGAATAGTGAAATAAATCATTACAGAGTTTAGTCACTGTCAATTAAAATACAAACAGGTGTCTTTGGAAATATGACCTTTCTTCAATGATGCTTACATCTGGAACACTTTCTTGGTTGGTTTCCCTCTCTATTCTGATGGTAGTTCTATGAAGACATGCAGGCAACTTTAGGATTTACATGAGAGCCTCACCTTTCCCTCCTTCCAATTTAAGATGTGGCAAGCATACTCTAACAGTTGCCCCCCTTGTCTGCATTTATATGCCTGGGATTACCTCATAGTATTCCTGCAATCTGAGCGGCTTGAGGCTGTCAACAACCTTCACACTTGAATTCCATTGGTTCTGTGTCTCTGCATGCTTGCTTTAAACTCGTTGGTCCAATTCAAAAGCCTGTTTTGGTTAGGTTGGAACACTGACTTCGAGGCTTTTATACAATGTTGCAAAGAGCTGCTTCTGCAACCTGCGCTCTGCAATTTAAAGAGTTCAGCATTGAACGCAGAAGCAGCTTTTTTCAGGCACTGACACAATCAGCTTTTAAAGGGACCCTGCCCTCTTGTTTCCCCTTTAATATTTTACACTCTTTATAGACATTCTGTCCATCTTTATAAACTCAACTTCATAACACAATGGATTTGTTACTGTTTTCTCTATAGCCACCATTACCCCTTCAACCACCTCCACTCCAATCATCCAATCCTCACCCACCCCTCCTCACACCACCATCATGACATCAATCACCTCACCCACCCACTCCATCATCCAATGCTACCCCCTCCATACCCTCTATCACCCACACTCATCCCTTCATCCTCCATTCCTTCACCCATTCCAACCCGTCCAACCTCCATCACCCACCCCTACTGTTCCCACTTCCCAACCAACTCAAGAACAGCTTCTTCCCTGCTGCCATCAGACTTTTGAATGGACCTACCTTACATTAAGTTGATCTTTCTCTACACCCTAGCTATGACTGTAACACTATATTCTTCACCCTCTCCTTTCCTTCTCAATGAATGGTATGCTTTGTCTGTATAGTGCGCAAGAACCAATACTTTGTTCTGTATACTAATATGTGTGACACTAATAAGTCAAATCAAAACAAATCATTGCCACCTCCTGCATCCTCAATCACGCACTCCCCTCACCCATCGCCAGCCCCTGCACCCTCCAATACCAACCCCTGTCTGCTTATTCCACACCCCACTCCCATAGGCCAACCTTGCCCCTCATTCTTTAACTTAGATAGTTCCACCCTCACTCTTTGTGGTGTACTGAAAATTGTATTGTGCAATTTTATCCACTTCAGGCTACCATACAAACATATACCAGCAGAGGAAGTCTGCTTAGAAGAGAAAATAAATAATCCTTTTTTACAACTTGCACAATTCTAATTTGAAATGACTCTGGCTGAATATTTAATTGTTTCTGTCTCAAGAACTTACAGTCATTATCCCTTTGTTCAGAAAATAAAGCTTTCTGTTCAATAAGGGAAAGATTTGTTCCACACATTGTGAGGTGGAGCCCTTCATATGCACTTGTCTGGCTGACAAATATGTTCCTTAAAGGGGATTGGCTTGCATCGAAACGCAGGGTAGAGTTGTTTCCCTGTGTGTAGGGTCGAGGGAAAGTACTTTTCTTTATGTTGACAATGATACTTTATCACATTGTAGAGTTCATAGAAACTTGCCCTGAAGGTATTCTTTGTATCATGGAAATTGTTTAGATCCTCTAAAGTCCTGGCTCAATGAAGTCTGCATGTTACCGATCGGATCATATACTGAGAGCAATGTGTGTTGATGCAGTCCTTGGACAGGTAACCTGGAGACCCGGATTAATACCCCGGAGACATGAGTTCAAATCCCACCACGACAGCTGGTGGAATTTAAATTGAATTAATTAACAAATCCAGAATAAAACAGGTCTAGTCCCTCTGACCATGAAACTATTGAATTGTTAACAATGTTGCTCACGGTGCCTGATTGATTCAGCCCGAGTGTGTACTCAAAGGATCATAGAATCATAGAATCCCTACAGTGCAGAAGGAGGCCATTCAGCCCATTGAGGCTGTACCGACCACAATCCCAGCCAGGCCCTATCCCTGTAAACCCTTGTATTTACCTTACTAATCCCCCTGACACCAAGGGGTAATTTAACATGGCCAATCCACCTAATCCGCACATTGTGTGGATTGGCCATGCTAAATTGCCCGTTAGTGTCAGGGGGATTAGCGAGTGTAAATGCATGGTGTTATTGGGATAGGGCCTGGGTGGGATTGTGGTTGATGCAGACACGATGGGCCGAATGGCCTCCTTCTTCACTGTAGAGCTTTTATGATTCTATGATCTTTGGAAAAGTGAACAAACTAGAGAAAGGGCTGGAAGCCAGCGTTAATGCGTGGAGCAGACATTTTAAAGCATCGTGACACTCATAGAAACTAGTGTCATTTGTGTATAGATCTCATAGAATCCCTACAGTGCAAAGGAGGCTATTCAGCCCATTAGTCTGCACCAACACTCTGACAGAGCATCTTACCCAGGCCCCATACCCAGCCCTATCCTCGTAACCCATGTATTTACCTCACTAATCCCCGCCTAACCTACCTGGGACACGAAAGGACAATTTAGCATGGCCAATCCATCTAACTCGCACATCTTTGGACTGTGGGAGGAAACCGGAGCACCCAAAGGAAACCCACGCAGACATGGGGAGAACATGCAAACGCCACACAGACAGCGACCGAAGCCAGGAATCGAACCCGGGTCCCTGGCGCTGTGAGGCAGCAGTGCTAACCACTGTGCCAACGTGCCGTCTCAGTTTTTGGTTTGCACAGAGACTTGTCCCCAGTAAGGGTTTGGGCAGGGAACGGGAGCGGCAGCCACCATGCTGCCCTTGTGGGCGTACCTACAAAGCATGGTCTGCAGCAGTTCAAGAAGACAGCTTACCACCACTTTCTCAAGGACAATTAGGGATGGGCAATAAATGCTGGTCTCTGGTCTTGCGAGTTGTACTCACATCCCATCAACAGCTAAAAAAATACATTAAACTGGGAGTACCTTGTGACAGGCTTGCCTTGTTCACTATTTTAGGGAATGCCTCCCAATGTAACGTCTCCTTTAAAGGAACAGACAAAAGGAACTCAATACAATCCTGCTGTGATACAGTGTGCCAAGATAACCAGGCTTGTAAGCCAATGGCAGTACAGCACAAACCATTTTTTTCCTTAACCTTGCACACACGCAGTGCAGCAACTCCCGCATCAACAGCTGGCAGATGTCACGAGCTTCAAAACAAAACTCCACAAAAACAAAAAAACCCCTACAAAACTAACAAAAGTAATTATTTTCCACAGACATCTTGCCAGTGACCAGCCAACAGTTGTACCTTCGGGAGAAGAACAATGGCTTTCATTGTGTTCAAATCCAATGGCAGGAAAGCCCACATCGCTTTCCTATTCGCTGGCTCCGAGGACTTTCCCATACTTCCTTCGGAATCCAAAGCTACAGATCAGCAACAGATTCATCTGCAAAACATAAACTTTCCCTTTTAAAGGGAACACAGTCCACAGCGGAAAAAAAAACAGTGAGGCAAATCTGCCTTTTGTTTGCTTGCCAGTGTTTATTAAAAACTGGTGCAAAACTGGACTGTCGCCCCACCCATTAGGAGCAACTTTACATCTTCACGCTGCCAGGGATGGGGAAGCCTCAGTTGGTTTTGCAAACACGGTGACAACCGAGGCAGAGGATACTCAAGAGGAATGCCATACATTTTGATTTGATTTGATTTATTATTGTCACATGTATTAGTATACAGTGAAAAGTATTGTTTCTTGCGCGCTTTACAGACAAAGCATACCGTTCATAGAGAAGGAAAGGAGAGAGTGCAGAATGTAGTGTTACAGTCATAGCTAGGGTGTAGACAAAGATCAACTTAATGTGAGGTAGGTCCATTCAAAAGCCTGACAGCAGCAGGGAAGAAGCTGTTTTTGAGTCGATTGGTACGTGACCTCAGACTTTTGTACTTTTTTCCCGATGGAAGAAGGTGGAAGAGAGAATGTCCGGGGTGCGTGGGGTCCTTAATTATGCTGGCTTCTTTTCTGAGGCAGCGGGAAGTGTAGACAGAGTCAATGGATGGGAGGCTGGGATACAGAGTGCCAAAAAAGGTGAGGGAAAGGTATGTATGTGAGAACCAGTTTCTATCTGGGAGGGGGGTAGAAGCTGGACAGGAAAAGTAGTCTGCACTTCTTTTTATTTATTAGTGTCACAAGTAGGCTTACATTAACACGGCAATGAAGTTACTGTGAAAACCCCCTAGTCGTCACACTCCGACGCCTGTTTGGGTACACTGAGGGAGAATTCAGCATGGCCAATGGACCTAACCAGCACATCTTTCGGACTGTGGGAGGAAACTGGAGCACCCGGAGGAAACCCACGCAGACACAGGGAGAACATGCAAACTCTGCATAGACAGTGACCCAAGCCGGGAATCAAACCCGGGTCCCTGGGTGCTGTGAGGCAGCAGTGCTAACCGCTGTGCCACCGTGCCGCCCTGTTATATTGGGCGTGGTGAATAAATCTATGTTGTAGACAAACTGGCTCCAACCTCTCCCTTTATCACACACGGCTCAATAAGTTACTGGCCTCACCCAGCCAAGGGGGAATCCTGGAGCCTGCTGTCCACAATTCCCCATCCTGTTGGTTCAGTCTCCTCCAGGGGAGAAACAAAACACGTATTTGACTCACAGGCAACAATTCTCCACTATGTCTCGCATCACCACTGGCTGTCAGTGAGAATGGAGAATTTGATGTTCAGCCAAAACTCCATTCCCTGCAGCGGGACTGGAGAATCCCAGCTGCGGGCAAGGCCGGAGAATTATGGCCACAGTTTTTCAAGTTGGTGGCGGCTCTTTTAATAAAGATGGTAGCTGAACTTTTTCCCATAGTCCTTACCAAGGGCCTTAGCAAGTAGAGTCTTCAATTACCCATTGAAGCAGTGAGTAGGGTCGGCACAGTGGCACAGTGGTTAGCACTGCTGCCTCACAACGTCAGGGACCTGGGTTCAATTCCTGGTTTGGGTCACTGTCTGTGTGGAGTTTTGCATGTTCTCCCCGTGTCTGCGTGGGTTTCCTCCGGGTGCTCCGGTTTCCTCCCACGTCCAAAAGACGTGCTGGTTAGGGTGCATTGGCCATGCTAAATTCTCCCTCGGTGTACCCGAACAGCCGCTGGAGTGTGGCAACTAGTGGACTTTCACAGTAACTTCATTGCAGTGTTAATGTAAGCCTTACTTGTGACTAATAAATAAACTTTACTTAGCGGCTGCAATAATTTAACCTGGCCGTACATGGATACCAGGTGAATTTGATATCCATACCACCAGCACCAGAGGTGGCTTAGTGGACAGTTCTCTTCCCTTGGAGTCAAGTGATTGTGGGTTCAAGTCCCACTCTGGGACTTCAACATAAAACCAAAGCTGCCAGACCGATCCACTGTATTACTGAGGGAATGCTGGGAGAAGGATGGGAAGTTAAAGTGAGGCCTTGTTTATCATCTTTAAGATTTCTGTGGCAATGGTTAAAATGAAAAGATCTCTCTGGTCTTCTGACCAACATGGATCCCTCTGGAGAATGGTAGAAGGAGGCCATTTAGTCTGCCATCTCATTGCCAGCTCTCTGCACAATCAATTTGGGTAGTTCTACTTGTCTATCCCCTTTCCCTTAACCCTGTGTGCAGGTAATAGCATGCAAAACACTTGCAGTTATACACATGTGAATATTGGGTGTAGAGTAGACCTCACCACTTAAGTTCCCGCATCTGTCAGCTCAGGGCTATGGAGCATGAAGTCCGTGCATTGTTAGTCCCTGTGTGTCCCTAGTAGAGTCCTCAGCCACTCCGTGTTAATGTTTCTCCTCTTCTATTTGTAGCAGTAGACATACTGGTCACGTCCCACTTCCAGAATTGACAGTCGGAAGGAGTGTTCATAATGCGGCCAAACAGGTTGATTATCGGCCTATAAATCCTTCCAAGATGGCAGGCAGTGAAGAGTGGGAGAGATTCCTGGTTAGCCATAGTGCAGAAAGCAATGGCGAACCACTGCAGAGCTTTGCCAAGGATTTTCATGGGCCAATCCAATGGAGGTTCAAAGTCTTAAATGCCCTCTCAGGGCATAGTCCCGAAGGATAAAGAATCCAGAACCTAGAACCCCCTTTAGATGGTTCTTCCAGCCATCACAGTCTGTTTCTAAGATGAATTCCATGAGGTTTTAATGAGAAAGTTGGATAGAGGGCGGTTTCTGTTCTACTAAATAATACTGAGACCTGAATGACATTACAAAACTCTACTTTGAATGTAGAGATTGGACATCCACCAGTTCCCAGCGTCTGTGGTCCCGATGTCAGTAGTGACCTCAAAAGGAGCAGGCCAGCAGGTATTGAATCCCTACAGTGAAGAAGGAGGCCATTCGGCCCATCGAGTCTGCACTGACCACAATCCCATCCAGGCTCTATCACCGTAACCCCACGTATTTATCCCACTAATCCCCCTGACGCTAAGGGGCAATTTAGCATGGCCAATCCACCCAACCTTTATATACCAGCAATTTTAACCAACTTCCCACCTGGGTGGCTGTGATTAGAGTCAGGGCCTGCGTCATGAAGCCCCTTTAAGAGTGTATTGCAATCTGATGGAAGATAGTTTGATGTTCAAACTCTTTGATTGGATTGTTGCCTTCATACCTCATTGAGCGTCAGGAAGATTCTGCCGCGTTCGTTATTTGTGTTGGAGTTGTAAACCTTCTTTTCAAATAGGAAGGTAATTAGGACGTTGTTGCAAAGAACCAACTGTGGAACTCTCCTCCCAAGCTTCAATGTTTGTGATAATTGCCAAAAACAACAGGTTCTTTTAACACGCCTTCTTTTAACATTCAGTTTTTGTACAACAATGTTTCCTCGCAGTAGAAGGCTTTCTGTTTAAGAGCAGTGAACCCATATAACACCACTCAGAGCAAACACCTGTGTCACAGGATGTAGGGTCACCCCAGGGTTAATGACAATCCTTTTGAGTTATCGGCTGCTGAGTGGCCTGAGTTAATATTTACATTTAACCTGTTATCTGCCATTTACAACTTCAGGAATGTTCTATATCCCTGATTATTATTTAATGAGTTTTGTTTGGAATGTGGTGAGTGATGTGATGTGAAGCTCTGTCTCAGTGATGTCCAGATGACCTTCTGAGTGGGAAAGTTCCTAGAATGCAGAGATGCTGGAAGTTCATCAAAATAAGCAAATTTAGTGTGCAGATGTGTGGATACGTACAGATCTGTGTACATGCAGAGTTGTATGCATGTCTATGTACTTGCACAAGTGTGTGTATATGTACACGGCACGGTGGCACAGTGGTTAGCATTGCTGCCTCACAACACTAGGGACCCGGGTTCAATTCCGGCCCCGGGTCGCTGTCTGTGTGGAGTTTGCATGTCCTCCCCGTGTTTGTATGGGTTTCCTCTGGGTGCTCCGATTTCCTCCCACGGTCCAAAGATGTGCAGGTTAGGTTGATTGGCTGTGGCAAATTGACCCCAATGTCATGGGGATTAGCAGGATAAGTGAGGGTTACGGGAATAGGGCCTGGGTGGGATTGTCATTGGTACAGACTCAATGGGCCAAATGGCCTCCTTCTGTACTGTAGGGATTCTATGATGTGTGTGTATATGTGAGCAGGAGTCTGTGCAGGACTGTATGAACATGGACAACTATATGTGTTTTTAAATTCTTTCACAGAATGTGGGCGTCGCTGGCTAGGCCAGCATTCATTGCCCATCTCGGAGAAGGTGGTGGTGAGCTGCCTTCTTGAACCACTACAGTCCCTGTGATGTAGGAGCACCCACAGCATTGTTGGGGAGAGAGTTCCTGGATTTTGACCCAGCGACAGTGAAGGAGCAGTGATATAGCTCCAAGTCAGGATGGCGAGTGACTTGGAGGGCATGGGTATATAAAAAGTAAAGTCTCCATAGTCACAGATGATCATAGGCCGTTCTCCACTTTGAGGAGGAGAGCTGACTGGTGATGATTTAACCTGAGGGTCGCCACACCGCAGGCACGAGGCAAGGTTGAAAAGGCGGGGCCTTCCTGAATAATCCCAGCTTACTCAAGGGGTTAAATGGCCTCTTCCCGTTCTGTTGGCCAATTCTGTTCATTAAGTATTTGTGATGTGTATTTTTCTTATTTATGAAACCATTCCTATTTAGTCGTGTTAAATTACATTCGCCATTGGTTCGTCCATCTTGTAACTGATCTAAATCCTTTGCAGCATCTTCTGTCTCAAATGCTTCACGTACCTTAGTTCCATCCCCAAATCAGACCATTTTGACAACCGGGGCAGGATTTCCAGCCACACACCCCAAAACCAGAAAATCCCACCCGAGGTTAACAGAACCTTGCAGGATCCGGGATCCATATCCTTCCATTCCCATCCTAATCATTTATTTGTCAAGATGCCCCTTAAATGTCACTATCATATCTGCTTCCACCGCCTTCCCCGGCAGTGAGTACCAGCACCCACCACCCTCTGTGTAAAAAACTTGCCTTGTACATCTTTAAACCTTGCCCCTCGCACCTTAAACATTTGTGCCCTAGTAATTGACTCTTCCACCCTGGGAAAAAGCTTCTGACTATCCACTCTGTCCATGCCCCTCATAATCTTGTAGACTTCTATCAGGTCGCCCCTCAACCTCCATTGTTTGAGTGAGAACAAACCAAGTTTCTCCAACCTCTCCTCATAGCTAATGCCCTCCGTACCAGGCAACATCCTGGTAAATGAATTAGTGACTCTTTCATGTGGATTGACCTTCCCTTGCTGGATCATGCAATGTTCCTGGAAGCATCGTGATAAATGTGAAGTGATGGTTTGAGTGGCAGTGTTAATTTAGAAGGAACACCATCGATGAGGGCCAAAGGAGAAAATGCTGGAAAATCTCGGCAGGTCTGGCAGCATCTGTGGAGAGAAAAGAGCTGACATTTCGAGTCCAGATGAACCTTTCTCAAAGTTAAAAGGCATAGACAGTGAATTCTGGACTTGAAACATCAGCTCTTTTCTCTCCTTACAGATGCTGCCAGACCTGCTGAGATTTTCCAGCATTTTCTCTTTTGGTTTCAGATTCCAGCATCTGTAGTAATTTGCTTTTAACCATCTATGGGGGAGCTGCAGCAAGCAATCAGATAGAAGTAAAATAATAAAACCTGCGACCCCCATCGTATTCCAACTGAGGCCTCCAAATCTGGTGGGCTTTAACTTACATGAAGACTGCATACACTCACCCTGCGGATTTGGGAGGGAAAAGAATTCCTTGCACCCCAGAGAAGGGAATCGTCCCATGGAAATGATAAAGGTGTTTCCCTCTTGTCCAAAGCAAGTGGAAACCCTGGCAGCCGTTCTCCTGAATCAGCTGCAACCATGGGCTGAGGAAATTCTCTTAGAAACACAGTGTGGCTTTCGACTTTCCAGAGGAACCTCTGACAAGTCCAAGAAAAATGTTGAGAACAATACCAGGAACTCGAAGATGAAAGCAAAATACTGTGGATGCTGGAATCTGAAATAAAAACAGAAAACGCTGGAAAGTCTCAGCAGGTCTGACAGCATCTGTGTAGAGAGAGTAGAGCCAATGTTTCGAGTCTGGATGACCCTTTGACAGAGCTAAGAGCAAAGAAAACTCCCCTTTTCAGGGCAACTGCCATATTCCTCAGGTAGTCCCTTAACAATCTCTACCCCTGTTCTGCCATTCACAGATTCCAATCACTTAATGGACACTTTTAGCAGCTATCTTAGCCTTCATCATCATATACATTTTCTTTGTTGTATAAATCTCATTTGATTTTCTTTGTTCTTAGCTCTGATGAAGGATCACCCAGACTCGAAACGTTGGCTCTGTTCTCTCTCCATAGATGCTGCCAGGCCTGCTGGGATTTTCCAGCATATCCTGTTTTTGTTATACCAGGAATTCTTCATTGCATTCATTGACCTCCATAGAATCCCTACAGTAGAGAAGGAGGCCATTCAGCCCATCGAGCACAACCCCACCCTATCCCCGTAACCCCACATATTTATCCTGATAATCCCCCCGAAACTAGGGGCAATTTAGCATGGCCAATCGACCTAACCCAACTTTGGACTGTGGGAGGAAACCGGAGCATCCAGAGGAAACCTACGCAGACACGGGGAGAACGTGCAAACTCCGCACAGACAGTCACCCAAGCCGGGAATCGAACCCGGGTCCCTGGTGCTGTGAGGCAGCAGTGCTAACCACCGTGCCACCGTGCCACCTAACCAAAGCATTTCACTCAGTAAATTGTGAGGCGCAGTGGATTGTGCTCCAAGGATGTGGATGTCCAAGAAACTTCATCACAATCCAGTAATTGCTCCATAAAGTCCTGCATTGGACATCTGAAACAGGTGCCTTTAAACTCAGGACCAGGGTCAAGCATGGCTGTGTGATAGTCCCCATATTATTTACATTGTACCTGACAATGGATATTCGTCTCATTAAAAATCATTTGCCCTCTGATGTGAGTATTAAATTCCATCTGGACGGAAAACTCTTTAACCTCAGTTGCCTCTGTGCCAAAACTAAACTGCCCACCATAGACATATATGATTTGCAATTTGTGGATGACTGCAGTGCCGTTGCCCAATCTGCATCAGATTTTCAAGGTACTCACAATCCCTTCCATTCTGCATACAAAAGATTCAGCTTGTTCTTGAATGTTGCCAAAACAAAATTCATGTCAACACAGACCTGGCCAGCAGAATATTCCACTTCCCTTTTATGATGAAGTGGGGGGGTGGTCTCTAGAATATGTTATACAATTCCCATACCTTGACAGCCACCTCTCTCAAAAGGCCTCCAATGATAAGGAGATCCGACACCAGATCAGCTGCACCAGCTCAGCCTTCCACTAACTACGCCAGTGAGTGCTTGACAAAGAAAGTTCGAGTGTACAGAGCAGCTGGCACCTCCTCATTCCTGTAGTGCATGAGACCCGGACTGTGTATCACTGACACACAAGAGAACTAGAGAAATTCCATCAGCAATGCCTTTGCCAGATCCTCCGGATTCAATGGAAGGACTGTCAAACAATTGCTCTCGTCCTCTGGAAGAAAGCTCCACAGGCATTTAAACAAAACCCCTGTGTGAAATCAACTGCAATGGACTAAACACTGTTTACAGATGGGCAAAAATAGCACCTCCCCCGCCAGATCCTGTTTCTCAACTTCTGAATGGCCAATGTCCAAGGGAAGAGGAAAGAAAAGTTTGAAAGACACTCAGAAGCTCTTCCTGAAGCAATTGATTGGATTTGATTTATTATTGTCACATGTATTAACATACAGTGAAAAGTATTGTTTCTTGCGCGCCATACAGACAAAACATACCGTTCATAGAGAAGGAAAGGAGAGAGTGCAGAATGTAGTGTTACAGTCATAGCTAGGGTGCAGAGAAAGATCAACTTAATATAAGGTAGATTCATTCAAAAGTCTAACGACAGCAGGGAAGAAGCTGTTCTTGAGTCGGTTGGTACGTGACCTCAGACTTTTGTATCTTTTTCCTGATGGAAGAAGGTGGAAGAGAGAATGACCAGGGTGCATGGGGTCCTTAATTATGCTGGCTGCTTTGCCGAGGCAGGGGGAAGTGTAGACGGAGTCAATGGATGGGAGGCTGGTTTGCTTGGATTGGGCTACATTCACGACCTTTTGTAGTTCCTTGCAGCAGAGCAGGAGCCATACCAAGCTGTGGTACAACCAGAAAGAATATTTTCCATGGTGCATCGGTAAAAGTTGGTGAGAGTCGTAGCTGACATGCCAAATTTCAAGCATGGCCACGTTGGCATTAATGAGAGGTAAGAGTTTGCTACAAATCATTCAAAATGGTGGCAACTTATTCATCAAGCTACGTCATGCTTTGAGACACAAGGGCCAGAATCGTACCACTGTTCATGCCGGTGGGATTTCCCATCCTGCTGCAGTGAACCGGGATTTGGCATCCAATGTCTTAGCAATGAGGCAGAGCAGCGGCAGGGAAGGAAAGAAAAGGCCCCTTGCAGCTAAACATCTGCAGGTCAAGAATCGCAGAATTCCACGACCCAGCTTGGACATCACCCTTGAATCAATGGACAGATGACAACTGCGCTAATTTATTTATTAGTCACAAGTAGACTTACATTAACACTGCAATGAAGTTACTGTGAAAATCCCCTAGTTGCCACACTCCAGCACCTGTTCGGGTACACGGAGGGAGAATTTAGCATCTCCAAAGCATCTAACCAGCACATCTTTCGGAGTGTGGGAGGAAACTGGAGCACCTGGAGGAAACCCACACAGACACGGGGAGAGCATGCAGACTCCGCACAGACAGTGACCCAAGCCGGGAATTGAACCCGGGTCCCTGGCGCTGTGAGGCAGCAGTGCTAACCACTGTGCCACCGTGCCGCCCCCTGTGAGGTTCCTGTGAAGGGGGTGATGTATCGCAAGACAATATTCATTTGGATTGAATCTTTACTTTCCAATTTTCACTGATGTCATCCCTTTTGAAGTAATTCAGTAACACACAATCTCACTGGTCTACACTCAAAACCTTCTTCAACTATTCTGTTTCCATTTTAAGAATCTAAGAAGCCTTTTACCCAAAGTTGTACTCCAATGCTTTATAGCTTAATCATAATGAATGGAGGTACCAAGATTTGCTAACTCCCTATTTCTCAGGTAGTAATATGTAATACTGTCAGGCAGAGTAAAGTCACACTGCCTGTGTCTTTCCTACCTCATTGAATTGATTTGATTTATTATTGTCACACGTATTAGTATACAGTGAAAAGTATTGATTTCTGCGAGCTATACAGATAAAGTATACCGTTCATAGAGTACATAGAGGAGAAGGAAAGGAGAGGGAGGGTGTAGAATGTAGTGTCACAGTCACAGCTAGGATGTAGAGAAAGATTAACTTAATATATGGTAGATCCATTCAAAAGTCTGATGGCAGCAGGGAAGAAGTTGTTCTTGAGTCGATTGGTACGTGTTTTCAGACTTTTGTATCTTTTTCCCAATGGATGAAGGTGGAAGAGAATCGAGACTAATTTGTTTCTGTTCGAAGAGAGTTTATTCTGCTTTCAATCTATTGATTATTGTGGTGACTTGGACACAGAAAGGTAGCTGAACGCTGTGATGTTAGTGTACCTTTAAGAGTTTTTTTATCATGGTCACAGTCTTGGGTGATGTCATTGCTGGAAGGAGGAAAAGAAACTGTGGGCAGGTCAGGTGACCAAAGTTTTTGAGCTTTCAGTTTGGTTTTGGCTGCAGGGTTAGAAGCAGTCTTAGAAGCGAGCTGGAAAATAAGTCTCTTTCTTGCTCTGTTTTGCTTTGAAAATTTTTACCAGTTAGCTGAAAGAAAGGCTTGTTGCCAGGCTGCAGTAAAGAATCCGTGCTTTGCTGTTTTGGGGAGCTGATCTGACGACAAACTACTCTGAGTTTTCAAGATCATTTGAAATCAGCATTCAACCCAGGGAACTGGATTCCAGTATCATGTGAGCTTTAGCTTGATGTGGAGATGCCAGCGTTGGACTGGGGTAAGCACAGTAAGAAGTCTCACAACACCAGGTTAAAGTCCAACAGGTTTATTTGGTAGCAAATACCATCAGCTTTCGGAGCACAGCTCCTTCGTCAGATGGAGTGGATATCTGTTCTCCAACAGTGCACAGACACAGAAATCAAGTTACAGAATACTAATTAGAATGCAAATCTCTACAGCCAGCCAGGTCTTAAAGGTACAGACAATGTGGGTGGAGAGAGCATTCAACACAGGTTAAAGAGATGTGTATTGTCTCCAGACAGAACAGCTAGTGAGATTCTGCAAGATCAGGGGGAAAGCTGTGGGGGTTACTGATAATGTGACATAAATCCAACATCCCGGTTTAGGCCATCCTCATGTGTGCGGAACTTGGCTATCAGTTTCTGCTCAGTGACTCTGCGCTGTCGTGTGTCGTGAAGGCTGCCTTGGAGAATGCTTACCTGAAGATCCAAGGCTGAATGCCCGTGACTGCTGAAGTGCTCCCACACAGGAAGAGAACAGTCTTGCCTGGTGATTGTCGAGCGGTGTTCATTCATCTGTTGTCGTAGCGTCTGCATGGTTTCCCCAATGTACCATGCTTCGGGACATCCTTTCCTGCAGCGTATCAGGTAGACAACGTTGGCCGAGTTGCAAGAGTAGGTACCGTGTACCTGGTAGATGGTGTTCTCACGTGAGATGATGGCATCCGTGTCGATGATCCGGCACGTCTTGCAGAGGTTGCTGTGGCAGGGTTGTGTGGTGTCGTGGTCACTGTTCTCCTGAAGGCTGGGTAGTTTGCTGCGGACAATGGTCTGTTTGAGGTTGCGTGGTTGTTTGAAGGCAAGAAGTGGGGGTGTGGGGATGGCCTTGGCGAGATGTTCGTCTTCATCAATGACATGTTGAAGGCTCCGGAGGAGATGCCGTAGCTTCTCCGCTCCAGGGAAGTACTGGACGACGAAGGGTACTCTGTCCACCGTGTCCCGTGTTTGTCTTCTGAGGAGGTCGGTGCGGTTTTTCGCTGTGGCGCGACAGAACTGTTGATCGATGAGTCGAGCGCTGTATCCTGTTCTTATGAAGGCATCTTTCAGCGTCTGGAGGTGTCTGTTGCGATCCTCCTCATCCGAGCAGATCCTGTGTATTCGGAGGGCTTGTCCGTAGGGGATGGCTTCTTTTACGTGTTTAGGGTGGAAGCTGGAGAAGTGGAGCATCATGGGGTTATCCGTGGGCTTGCTGTGAGGTGCTGAGGTGACCGTCCTTAATGGAGATGTGTGTGTCCAAGAATGCAACCGATTCCGGAGAGTAGTCCATGGTGAGTCTGATGGTGGGATGGAACTTGTTGATGTCATCATATAGTTGTTTCAGTGATTGCTCACCATGACTCAAAAGGAAGAAAATGTCATCGATGTATCTAGTGTATAGCATCGGTTGAAGGTCCTGTGCGGTGAAGAAGTCTTGTTCGAACCTATGCATGAAGATGTTGGCATATTGAGGTGCGAATTTTGTCCCCATGGCTGTTCCGTATGTCTGGATGAAGAACTGGTTGTTGAAGGTGAAGATATTGTGGTCCAGGATGAAGCGGATGAGTTGTAAAATTGCATCTGGAAACTGGCAGTTGACGGCATTGAGTACTGAGGCCGTTGCAGCAATGCCATCATCGTGGGGGATGCTGGTGTAGAGTGCCGAGACATCCATTGTGACGAGGAGTGCTCCTGGTTCAATTGCTCCATGTGTGTTGAGTTTCTGTAAGAAGTCCGTAGTGTCGCGACAAAAGCTGGGGGTTCTTTGTACAATGGGTTTCAAGATGCCCTCGACATAGCCGGAGAGGTTCTCGCACAGGGTTCCATTTCCTGAAACGATGGGACGGCCGGGTGTGTTTGCCTTGTGTATTTTTGGGAGGCAGTAGAGATCTCCAACGCGTGGAGTACGTGGGATGAGAGCACGGAGGGTGCTCTGAAGGTCCGGATCAAAGGTTTTGATCAGAGCGTTGAGTTGACGGATGTGTTCTTTGGTCAGATCTGTGGGTAACTGTCTGTAGTGTTCCTCGTTGTTCAGTTGTCGGTACACTTCTTTGCAGTAATCCGTTCTGTTCAGTATGACGATGGCCCCTCCTTTGTCTGCTGGTTTGCGGTTGGTCTTGAGAGCGTGGATGGCATTGCGTTGTGCTTGGGTGATGTTCGGTGCTGTCTTGTGAGTGCGGCTGATGAATTTGGTGTTGACGCACCTCCTGATGGCTTGGGCATACATGTCAAGTCGAGGGCAGCGGCCTTCCGGAGGAGTCCACCAGCGACACCACCCTAAACCGGGATGTTGGATTTATGTCACATTATCAGTAACCCCCACAGCTTTCCCCCTGATCTTGCAGAATCTCACTAGCTGTTCTGTCTGGAGACAATACACATCTCTTTAACCTGTGTTGAATGCTCTCTCCACCCACATTGTCTGTACCTTTAAGACCTGGCTGGCTGTAGAGATTTGCACTCTAATTAGTATTCTGTAACTTGATTTCTGTGTCTGTGCACTGTTGGAGAACAGATAACCACTCCATCTGATGAAGGAGCTGTGCTCCGAAAGCTTATGGTATTTGCTACCAAATAAACCTGTTGGACTTTAACCTGGTGTTGTGAGACTTCTTACTGAGCTTTAGCTTGCACTGTGATAAATCTGTTTAAAGGGTTTTGTTTATTGTATATTGGTTTTGATTGGAACACCTGATATATATTTGTTAAGGGTTATACGTTATTGTGGTTGTTTAGTCTTCGCTTTTCATTCCATATATGTTAACTATATTTTTAAATAAACTTTGTTTGATAAAAGCTCCCTAGTGCGTCTTTTGAATCACACATGAAGTAAAGTTTATTTATTAGTTACAAGTAGGCTTACAATCACACTGCAATTAAGTTACTGTGAAAATCCCCCAGTCGCCACACACTCCGGCTTCTGCTCGGGTACACTGAGGGAGAATTTAACAAGGCCAACGCACCTAACCAGCACATCTTTCGGACTGTGGAAGGAAACTGGAGCACTTGGAGGAACCCACACAGACACGGAGAGAACATGCAGACGCCGCACAGACAGTGACCCAAGGCCAGAATTGAACCAGGGTCCTTGGTACTGTGAGGCAGCAGTGCTAACCGCTGTGCAAGTGGAACATCTCATGCTTATCCTAGCCAAATTCATGATGCCAAACTTATGATTCAGGCGGGCTTCGTAAAGCATTTTGGAGTTTCTGACCTGAACAATAACAAACGCACTGTGATATTCAATCTTCTTATAAAAATATCGAAATACGACATGGACTCAGGATTGTAGTCCCTCGTGGTAAGACTAGACCCTCGAAAGCCCATGCCACCCAATGATGTCACTCGCACATACTCATTATATACATTCAAATAGGATGAATATTACCATAACACTCTATAACACTTATCTTGCTTTCATTTTGCTCGTGCGATCAGAAGGATTTCTTCTCACAGTGGATCTCGGGTGATGTATGGCAAAAGCCTTTGACGTTTCGTGATTAAGTTATTCAAAAATGAGATGGAATAAAGCCTGGTTAGGAACTGGATTGAAGGTCATGAAGATAAGTATAGACTGAAACTCCTCTGAGTACAATGCTGCTGGATCAGGATGAAAGGGAAAGAATAACTTATCAGATTTCCCAGAAACATCATTTCGCATTTCATGCATAATGTAATATTTTAAGCAAAGTCACTGTACGTGAAAGAAAGAGGAAGAGTGTGGATTTATGTAGCATCTTCTATAGCACCGGGGGTGCCACGGTGGCACAATGGTTAGCACTGCTGCCTCACAGCGCTAGGGGCCCGGGTTCGACTTCAGGCTTGGGTCACTGTCTGTATGAACTTTGCACATTCTCCCCGTATCTATGTGGGTTTCCTCCGGTTTCCTCTCACAGTCCGAAAGACATGCTGGCTAAATGCATTAGCAGTGCTAGATTCTCCCTCAATGTACCTGAACAGGCGCCCAAGTGTGGCGACTTTGTGATTTTCACAGTAACTTCATTGCAGTGTTAATGTAAGCCTACTTGTGACACAAATAAATAAAGTTTAAACTCTTCTGTGACATCCTGAGCACTTCACTGCTGATGAAGCATGTTTGTTACTGTTTGAAAGTTGAGGCAGCCAAGTGATAAGCAGCAAGCTCCCACAAAGTACTGGACAGTCCGTTTTAGCAATGTTGGTCGAGGGATGAATATTGGTTAATGCTCATGGATGTATTAAAGTTTATTTATTAGTGTCACAAGTAGGCTTACATTAACACTGCAATGAGGTGACTGTGAAAATCCCCTAGTCCCCACAGGCCGGCGCCTGTTCGGGTACACTGAGGGAGAATTTAGTGTGGCCAATGCACCTAACCAGCACGTCTTTCGGACTGTGGGAGGAAAACCGGAACACCCGGAGGAAACCCACGCAGACACGGGGAGAACATGCAAACTCCACACAGAAGTGACCCGAGCCGGGAATCGAACCTGGGTTCCTGGCATGTGAGGCATCAGTACTAACCACTGTGTCACCGTGCCGCCAATGTGAATGATATTATTAGGATACACATATGAAAGGTATTGTTTAATTAAGTACTTACCATCTGTCTGCCCCTTCTCCACAGCCGCGTTCATGGCCAGGTGTCCTTAGAAAGGGAGCATGTGGTGTTCGCTAACACACCTGAGACCTTCCATGGCGGGTCGGCACTGCAAGGGTTAAGGTGCAACTCTGGACCCCACAATCACATCTAAATTTGATTTAATAAGTTTTCTTTAACATAACTGTCTTGTTGCAGACCCCCTTTAAGGGGCTGTCACTGCAATTTGTCTTGTTAATTTGCTAATTTGACCACCTGTTTATTGTTTTATCTCAGAAGAGTAGGCAGAGAGGCTGCTGGGACATTGGGTGAGTTGTTGGGTGGCAGACAAATGTCGTGCTGCATTCTGTAAATATGCCAACTATCAAGAGAAAGATATGCGTCTCGTTTCACACTTAGCCATCTGGTCTGGGATCCATTTATCAGCCGGGACACAAGGAAAACTCTTCTGCTTTTCACCAAACAGTGAGGAGGGCAAACGGGACCATCACCTTTCAAATATGGCAGTTCCCTCAGTACCAGCACCCAGGTATCAGCCTAGATTGTCTGCTCATGTCTCCAGAATGGGGCTTGAGGTTACAACCTTCTGACTGTTCACAGAAAGACCTCACCAAAATCAGTGGCTACTTTCAACAATGCTAGCTGAGCATCATGAGATCTTTTAACATCCACCTGAAGCACTGTGACAGGCAGGTCAGAGGTTAACAGAGGTCGACAAAAAACAATGGACCCGGGCCGTGGCAACTTCTTGTGGGCTGCGCCCAGCATACCCTCTACTTCCATCTTTTACTCTTGCTCTATGCTTTCAAAACTTGACTCTACCTCCTGTGGGTGGCACAGTGGTTAACACTGCTGCCTAACAGCGCCAGGGACCCTGGTTCGATTCCCGGCTTGGGTGACTGTGCAGAGTTTGCACTTTCTCCCTGTGTGGCTTTCCTCCCACAGTCCAAAGATGTGTAGGTTTAGTAAAGTTAAAGTTTTAAAGTTTATTTATTAGTCACAAGTGAGGCTTACATTAACACTGCAATGAAGTTATTGTGAAATTCCCTCAGTCGCCACACTACGGTGCCTGTTCGGGTCAATTCACCTAACCAGCACATCTTTCAGACTGTGGGAGGAAATCAGAGCACACAGAGGAAACCCACGCAGACACGGGGAGAACGTGCAGACTCCACCCAGACAGTGACCCAAACCAGGAATCAAACCCGGGCCCCTGACGCTGTGAGGCTGCAGTGCCAACCACTGTGCCACCGTGCCACCCAACGGGTTAGGTTGATTGGCCATGCTCAATTGCCCCTTAGTGTCAGGGGAAGTATTTGGGGTTACGGGGATAGGGCCTGGGTGGGATTGATGTTGGCGCAGGCTCGATGGACAGAATGGCCTCATACTGCACTGTAGGGATTCTATGATTCTTTAAACTGTCTAATAATGTTCTCTTCAAATTTCTTACAGATGTGTCGCAACACTACATTCTGCACCCTCTCCTTTCCTCCTCCCATATGTACTCTATGAACAGTATGCTTTGTCTGTGAAGCTCACAAGAAACAATACTTTTCACTGCATCCCAATACAGGTGATAATAATAAATTAAATCAAATCAAATTAAATCAAATCAAATCTCATCCATATTTCCAACACCAGCCATCCGGTGTCATTTCTGGGTGAACTTACTACTTTACCGCACCCCAGACATTCTCTCTCCCACCTTCTTCCGTTGGGAAAAAGATGCAAAAGTCTGAGGTCACGCACCAACCGACTCAAGAACAGCTTCTTCCCTGCTGCTGTCAGACATTTGAATGGACCTACCTCATATTAAGTTGATCTTTCTCTACACCCTAGCTATGACTATAACACTACATTCTGCACTCTCTCCTTTCCTTCTCTATGAACGGCATGCTTTGTCTGTATAGCACGCAAGAAACAATGCTTTTCGCTGTACACTAATACATGTGACAATAATAAATCAAATCAAATCAAATCAAAAATGACTTGGTGGGTGAGTTGGAGATTGTTCTGTACCGCGGGCTCAGAGTCACAATCGAGATAGATGGATAACAGTTGTGAGATCTCAGCGCTAACTGCCATCAACATTTTCACCTCATCCAATTGAACTAAGTACCAGAGCTTAGACATGAACTCCCGTTGTTGAAACATTCCGGTTGTCCCACAGATCCCTGTTTCTTTTTTAATTTTTTGGATTTATCCTTTGGGTCCTCCCCCACCTTTAGCTGCTAACAAAATAAGAACTACAGCCAAAGGGAGAGCACACCCAGGTTGCTAAGCAACAGAAGGTGTAAGCAATACTTCCTACTGCTTTGCATCCCTTAATTTTTGCCCAGAGTTATGTATTTTGGTTGGTTAAGAGTGTCTCGACTAGCGCACGAATGCGGTAATTTGTGGCAGAGGCGGTGCTGGAGAGATCAGCAAATGATGTGGAGATGCCGGCGTTGGACTGGGGTAAACACAGTAAGAAGTTTAACAACACCAGGTTAAAGTCCGACAAGTTTATTTGGTAGCAAAATCAGGTTTATTTGGTAGCAAAATGGATTTTGTGACCAAATAAACCTGTCGGACTTTAACCTGGTGTTGTGAGACTTCTTACTGAGATCAGCAAATCCAGAGGTAAGGGGTTGAGAGTTTGTCCGAGTGTGTCTCTGAGGTATTCCATTTTTCATTCCAGCATGAGTTCCCTGACAAGTCTTTCAGTCTCCAGCAGCCCCAACAGAGTCCTCTACTGTGGAGTATTGGCTTAATGATGTTTTATTCAATTACTCATTAAGCCTACTGTCGAGATATTTATGTCCACCATTTCATATCATGGGACGGAATGCAATAAGTAACCTGCTTTAATTATTGCAATGAAAGATTCTTACACTTGGAATGGCAATGTGGTTTAGTTAGCACCGGCACTCACGGAACAATGCAGACTCAGGTGTTGGGGAACTGAATAAGAGAAGCTGAGGTCAAAATAGTTCCCAGTCAGATGTTTTATCATTGAGGTTTGCAGCATGGAAACAGGCCCTTCGGCCCAACTTGTTAATGCCGCCCCTTTTTTAAAATCCCTAAGCTAGTCATGTTTAGCATAAGAAATTATAAGAAATAAGAGATACGGCGGCACAGTGGTTAGCACCGCTGCCTCACAGCGCCAGGGACCCGGGTTCGATTCCAGCCTTAGGTCACTGTCTGTGTGGAGTCTGCACATTCTCCCCTTGTCTGCGTGCATTTACGCCGGGTGCTCCGGTTTCCTCCCACAGTTCAAAAGACTTTCTGGTTAGATGCATTGGCCATGCTAAATTCTCGCTCAGTGTACCCGAACAGGCGCCGGAGTGTGGCAATTAGGGGTTTTTCACAGGAACTTCATCGCAGTGTTAATGTAAACCTACTTGAGACACGAATAAATAAACTTTAACTTTAACAAACGGGAATGTGTGAGGCTTGCCTTGCTGCAAATGAAAATGATCAAGAAGTTCAACGCTATTTACCAGGTAATGTCAGTGTTTGATTGGTGATTGTCTCTTTCAGGGTAACACAGCAGAGTAAGTGTTACATGGTCTGCGAGACCAAATGGGACTCAGAGTGTGGGATCACCACATGGTGAGAAAGACTCCTAGGCAAAGAGGCATTTTGGGAGCTAGCGACATGCATGAGGCAGCTGTACAACTTTTATGAATAAATATCTTTTGTGCCCTCTAATGAAGTCTGTGAAAGTGTATCTTTACAACTGGCGACGAGGATAAATTATCCTGACAATGCCTCTGGCCGACACCTGTCAGTATCCTGTTTTAATCAAAGTCTGAAAAAGAAAGTATTCGCCAGAATACTTTGGGCGAATAGACCCATTTGATTTCTCCATGGAGGACTGGACACAACGGCCAGAATTTTACCACCACGTTCCACCCCGGAATCGCAGAACAGCATTTTCTGTTGGCTTCAGGTGGGATCTCAAAAGCTTTGGCAGGCAAGGTCGTAAAATATTGGCCAATATATCGTGTTCCTTGGGTATTATTTCCAAGCAAATGAAATAGAAGAGGAAGCAGAATGCAAAACAATTCTCCTAAGTGTATGTGGAACTCAGTCCAATAACCTTATTCACAGCCTTACAGCCCCAAACACACCCGACTCCAAATCATTTTGTGACCTTGTGCATTTAGTGGAAGATCAATGGCAACCTCAACTATCAGACATACTCCAGAAATTCAAAATTAATTTGGGGCTGAGAGCCCCAGGTGTATCAATCGCGACTTACATTGCTAAACTGTCCTTTTCAAATTAGTAGGCAGTAACTAGTGGAGTGCCACAGGGATCAGTGCTGGGACCCCAGCTATTCACAATGTACATTAATGATTTGGATGAGGGAACAAAATGTAACATCTCAAAGTTTGCAGATGATACCAAGTTGGGTGAGAGGGTAAACTGTGACGAGGATGAAGAGATCCTTCAGTATGATCTGGACAGGTTGAGTGAGTGGGCAACTCATTGGCAGATGCAGTATAATATGGATAAATGTGAGGTTATTCACTTTGGAAGCAAAAACAAGAAGGCAGATTACGACCTGAATGGCTGTAAATTGGGAGAGGGGAGTGTGCAGCGGGACCTGGGTGTCCTTGTGCACCAGTCGCTGAAGGTAAGCATGCAGGTGCAGCAGGCGGTAAAGAAGGCAAATGGTATGTTGGCCTTCATTGCGAGAGGTTTCGAGTACAGGAGCAGGGATGTGTTGTTGCAATTATACAGGGCCTTGGTGAGGCCACACCTAGAGTATTGTGTGCAGTTTTGGTCTCCTTTTCTGAGGAAGGATGTTCTTGCTCTCAGGGGAGTGCAGTGAAGGTTTACCGGGCTGATTCCAGGGATAGTGGGACTGATGTATGAGGAGAGATTGACTAGGTTAGGATTGTTTTCACTGGAATTCAGATGAATGAGGAGGGATCTCATAGATATTTACAAAATTCTAACAGGAACAGACAAGGTAGATACAGGGAGGATGTTCCCGATGGTGGGAGAGTCCAGAACCAGGGTCCACAGTCTGAGGATACAGGATCAACCATTTAGGATGGAGGTGAGGAGACATTTCTTCACCCAAAGAGTGGTGAGCCTGTGGAATTCATTACTACAGGAAGTAGCTGATGCCAAAACATTGAATGTATTCAAGAGGCGGCTGGGTATAGCACTTGGGGCGAATGGGATCAAAGGTTATGGGGAGAAAGCAAGATTGGGCTGTTGAGTTGGACAATCAGCCATGATTGTAATGAATGGCGGAACAGGCTCGAAGGACCACATGGCCTCCTCCTGCTCCTGTCTTCTATGTTTCTAGATTATGCTACCCATGAGTAATATTCGTTTACCCCCCCGCCCCTCCCCACCCCATAAAACTACCCCTGGGCTTAACTGAACTGGAGCCCCATGCAGGGACAGAGTGTGGGAAATGCAGTGGGAGTGGAGTAGGGGAAGACAGGCTGTTCGGGGGTGGGTCAAATCAGTCGAGGTTTCCTGTCCTTGCAAAATAATTTTGGAACCTGGTTAGGAGTGACTATTAGGAACAGAAGGAGACCATTCAGCCCCTCAAGACTCTGCATCACTCAGTAAGATTATACATGACCCAAAGACAGAATCATAGAACCATAGAATCCTTATAATGCAGAGGAGGACATTCAGCCCATTGAGTCTGTACTGATTCTCTGACAGGCCCCCAACCCTGTCCTATCCCTCAAATCCCAACACATTTACCATGGCTAATCCATCTAGCCTACACATGGGATACTAAGGGTCAATTTAGCATGGCCAATCCATCAAACCTGCACATCTTTGGGAGGAAGATGTGGGAGGAAACTGGAGCACCCGGAGGAAACCCATCAAGATCCAAAGGTGTGTTTCCCCTGCAGTTGAATAGCCCTGTGGTTTGCAGACACCAGGATTTCTGGCACTGTTAACCCGGTGTAAATCCTCAGGTTCAGAAAGGGAGAAGAGAATACTGGGGCCGAGTGGGATGAGGCAAGTTATTCCACAGCATCGACCTTTAATAACTGCAAACATTCATTGAAAAAAAAACATAAATGGCAAACAAAACTTGGATTAACCTCACCGTAACTGCGGGGAGCTTGCTGTATTTACAATGCCAATTTATTTAGCAGAAGCTCAGTGCTATGACAAAGCAAAGTTCACTCCCGAAAGACTGAGTAAACTGCCTGATAAAAAGCGATCACTTCCATTCACCTAAACCGCACACAAAAACCTTTTGTTCATTGACTCTCTGTGTCAACACCCACATGTCCAGATTACAAATGGGCTCTCTCGCTCCCTGTCATTCCTCCTGGCGTGCCGTCTTTGTCTCATCCCTTCTGCTTCCTGTCATCAGCTGCTCCAGTCTGAAACGCTTGTCTGTGAATCTGCTGTTAGCTCTTGACTGGTACAATCGATTACTGTGCCCAGGGTGAGGAGAAAGACTTTAATCCAAAATAAATATTACCCAAACCACCTGTACTGTCACAAACCTGAGGCCTGGAGGGAAACAATGCATGTGCCCACTGTCACAACCAGAGATCAGTTAATAATTGCTTTCCAGAAGATTCCGACTTGTTTCTTTGAAGATTTTGACTAAATGTTTCCGCCACCAGGGGATCTTATTGTCCTCGTTACGTTTCACTGTGCAGGGGATGGGACCATGCTGTGTGACATTAATTTCCGGCACATGAGCACATTTGCATGGGACTCCTTTGTCACCGATGTTAAACAAAGTGCTAATCTGTTGATTTAAAATAGATTTACATCCTCATTTGAATAACAGACGGAGGAATGTTACACAAATGCGCATATTACACGGCGGAATTTACCCCGGGCCAGTCAATGAATCCGTGACTGGGGGTAGGTGGCCTCTCCGGAAGCAACAGGTTAAATAAACCCTGGACCCAAGATAAAGGCAAAATTACTGCGGATGCTGGAATCTGAAACAAAAACAGAAAATGCTGGAAAATCTCAGCAGGTCTGACAGCATCTGTGGGGGGAGAATAGAGCCAACATTTCGAGTCAGGATGACCCTTCATTGGAGCTCTGATGAAGGGTCATCCAGATTCGAAACGTTGGCTCTATTCGCTCTGAACCTAAGATGAGAGGTTGAGTAGACTATTGGCTTATATTCCAGGGGACCTAGGAGAGCAGATCTCATCAAAATAGGACATTTCTAAGGGGTCTGACAGATTGGAACAGTGATGGGCAACCTAGGCTAGTGAGTGGGTCGCATGAGTGGCCCTCCTTCATCTCAGTGGGCTGCAGGATTAAAATCAGGCTTGTTCAATAGCCCTGAATAAGATTAAATATATTTAATACACTTGATTTGATTTATTATTGTCGCATGCATTGGTATACAGTGAAAAGTATTGTTTCTTGCGCATTATATAGACAAACCATACCGTTCATAGAGAAGGAAACAAGAGAGTGCAGAATGTAGTGTCAGAGTCATAGCTCGGGTGTAGAGAAAGATCAACTTAATGCAAGGTAGGTCCATTCAAAAGTCTGACAGCAGCCGGGAAGAAGCTGTTCTTGAGTCAGTTGGCACGTGTCCTTGGACTTTTATATCTTTTTCCCAATGGAAGAAGTTGGAAGAGGGTATGTCTGGGGTGCGTGGGGTCCGTAATTATGCTGTGGCTGCTTTTCTGAGGCAGTGAAAACTGTAGACAGACTCGATGGATGGGAGGCTGGTTTGAGTGATGGACTGGGCTTCATTCATGATCCTTTGTAGTTTCTTGCGGTCTTGGTCAGAGCAGGAGCCAGACCAAGCTGTGATTCAACCAGAAAGAATGCTTTCTTTGGTGCATCTGTAAAGGTTGGTGAGAGTCATAGCGGACATGCCAAATTTCCTTAACCTCCTGAGAAAGTAGAGGCATTGGTGGACTTTCTTATAGAATCATAGAAACCCTACAGTGCAGAAAGAGGCCATCTGGCCCATCGAGTCTGCACCGACCACAATCCCACCCAGGCCCTGCGCCCATATCCCTACACATTTACCCGCTAATCCCCCTAAGCTACGCATCTCAGGACACTAAGGTGCAATTTTAGCATGGCCAATCAACCTAACCCGCACATCTTTGGACTGTGGGAGGAAACCGGAGCACCCGGAGGAAACCCACGCAGACGCGAGGAGAATGTGCAAACTCCACACACACAGTGACCCAAGCCGGGAATCAAACCCAGGTCCCTGGATCTGTGAAGCAGCAGTGCTAACCACTGTGCTACCGTGCCACCCCAAACTATAGCGTCAGCATGGGGGGGCCAGAACAGGTTGTTGGTGATCTGGACACCTAAAAACTTGGAGCTCTCGATAATTTCTACTTTATCTCCATTGATGTAGACAGGGACATGTCCTCCACCATGATTTCTGAAGTCGATGATTATCTCCTTAGTTTTGTTGACGTTGACGGAGAGATTATTGTTGCCGCACCAGTTCACCAGATTCTCTATCTTATTCTTGTACTCTGTCTTATCATTGTTTGAGACCTGACCCACTAAATTAGAAATTAGACAGAATAGCTTTTTTTGATTTGATTTGATTTATTATTGTCACATGTATTAGTATACAGTGAAAAGTATTGTTTCTTGCGCGCTATACAGACAAAGCATACTGTTCATAAAGTAAAGGAGAGAGTGTAGAATGTAGTGTTACTGACATTGAGGGAGAGATTATTGTCATCGCACCAGTTCACCAGATTCTCTATCTCATTCCTGTACTCTGTCTCATCATTGTCTGAGATCCGACCCACTACGATGGTGTCATCAGCAAACTTGAAAGTCGAATTGGAAGGGAATTTGGCCGCACAGTCATAGGTGTATAAGGAGTATAGTAGGGGGCTGAGGACACAGTCTTGTGGGGCACCGGTGTTGAGGATGATCATGGAGGAGGCGTTGTTGCCTATCCTCACTGATTGCGGTCTGTGGGTTAGGAAGTCTCGGGTCCAGTCACAGAGGGAGGAGCTGAGCCCCAGGCCACGAAGTTTGGAGATGCGTTTTGTAGGAATAATGTAAGCTGTAGTCAATAAACAGGAGTGTTGCATAGATCTTTTTGTTGTCTCGGTATTCCAGGGTTGAGTGTAGGGCCAGGGAGATTTTAATTTCCCAAACATAGATTGGAATATCCCTAGGGCTAGGGGTTTGGATGGAGAGGAGTTTGTTAGGTGTGTCCAGGAGAGTTTCCTGACACAGTATGTGGATAAGCCTACTAGAGGAGAGGCTGTACTTGATCTGGTGCTGGCTAATGAACCTGGACAGGTGGAGGATCTCTCGGTGGGTGAGCATCTTGGGGATAGCGATCATAATTCTATCTCCTTCACGATAGCATTGGAAAGAGATAGGATCAGGCAGGCTAGGAAAGTGTTTCTCTGGAGTAAAGGGAAATACAGTGTCATCAGGGAGGAAATTAGACGGGTAAATTGGAAGGAGGCATTCTTGGGGAAAAGTACCGAAGGAAAGTGGAGGATTTTCAAGGAATGTTTGTCTGGAGCTCTGCATGACAACGTTCCGATGAGACAGGGGGGTGTTGGTAGGGTACGGGAACCGTGGTGCACGAAGGTTGTGATGAACCTGGTGAATAAGAAAAGAGAGGCGTACAGAAGGTTCAGAGAGCTAGGAGGTGTTAAGGATTTAGAGGAGTATACGGGATGTAGGAAGGAGCTTAAGAAGGAAATTAGGAGAGCGAGAAGGGGTCATGAGAAGGCCTTGGCGGGTAAGATTAAGGAGAATCCCAAGGCTTTCTACAAATATGTCAAGAGTAAAAGGATGAGATGTGAAGGCATAGGACCCTTAAAAGGTGAAGGGGGAAAAGTTTGTGCGGAACCGTTAGAAATGGCGGAGCTGCTTAATGAATACTTTACCTCGGTATTCACGGTGGAAAGGGATCTGGGTGGTTGTACTGCTGGTTTGCGGTGGACAGAAAGGATCGAGCATGTGGACATAAAGAAAGAGGATGTGTTGGAACTATTGAATGGCATCAAGGTTGGTAAGTCGCTGGGACCGGATGGGATGTACCCCAGGTTACTGTGGGAGGCGAGGGAGGAGATTGCGGAGCCTTTGGCGATGATCTTTGCATCGTCGATGGAGACGGGAGAGGTTCCGGAGGATTGGAGGATTGCAGATGTGTGGTCCCTATATTCAAGAAAGGGAACAGGGACAGCCCGGGAAATTACCGACCGGTGAGTCTAACCTCAGTGGTTGGTAAGTTGATGGAGAGGATCCTGAGAGACAGGATTTATGATCATCTAGAGAAGTTTAGTATGATCAAAAGTAGTCAGCACGGCTTTGTCAAGGGCAGGTCGTGCCTTACGAGCCTGGTTGAGTTCTTTGAAAATGTGACCAAACACATTGACGAAGGAAGAGCGGTGGATGTAGTCTATATGGACTTCAGCAAGGCGTTCGATAAGGTCCCCCATGCAAGACTTCTTGAGAAAGTGAGAGGGCATGGGATCCAAGGGGCTGTTGCCTTGTGGATCCAGAACTGGCTTGCCTGCAGAAGGCAGAGAGTGGCTGTGGAGGGGTCTTTCTCTGCATGGAGGTCAGTGACCAGTGGAGTGCCCCAGGGATCTGTTCTGGGACCCTTGCTGTTTGTCATTTTCATAAATGACCTGGATGAGGAAGTGGAGGGATGGGTTGGTAAGTTTGCTGACGACACCAAGGTAGGTGGTGTTGTGGATAGTTTGGAGGGATGTCAGAAGTTGCAGCGAGACATAGATAGAATGCAAGACTGGGCGGAGAAGTGGCAGATGGACTTCAACCCGGATAAGTGTGTGGTGATCCATTTTGGCAGATCCAATGGGATGAAGCAGCAGTATAATATGAAGGGTACCATTCTTAGCAGTGTAGAGGATCAGAAGGACCTTGGGGTCCGGGTCCATAGGACTCTTAAATCGGCCTCGCAGGTGGAGGATGCGGTCAAGAAGGCGTACGGCGTACTGGCCTTCATTAATCGAGGGATTGAGTTTAGGAGTCGGGAGATAATGCTGCAGCTTTATAGGACCCTGGTTAGACCCCACTTGGAGTACTGCGCGCAGTTCTGGTCACCTCATTACAGGAAAGATGTTGAAGCCATTGAAAGGGTGCAGAGGAGATTTACAAGGATGTTGCCTGGATTGGGGGGCATGCCTTATGAGGATAGGTTGAGGGAGCTTGGTCTCTTCTCCCTGGAGAGACGAAGGATGAGAGGTGACCTGATAGAGGTTTACAAGATGTTGAGAGGTCTGGATAGGGTAGACTCTCAGAGGCTATTTCCAAGGGCTGAAATGGTTGCTACGAGAGGACACAGGTTTAAGGTGCTGGGGGGTAGGTACAGAGGAGATGTCAGGGGTAAGTTATTCACTCAGAGGGTGGTGGGTGAGTGGAATCGGCTGACGTCGGTGGTGGTGGAGGCAAACTCGTTGGGGTCTTTTAAGAGACTTCTGGATGAGTACATGGGATTTAATGGGATTGAGGGCTATAGATAGGCCTAGAGGTGGGGATGTGATCGGCGCAACTTGTGGGCCGAAGGGCCTGTTTGTGCTGTGGCTTTCTATGTTCTATGTTCCTGCTGTGGACCTGTCGCGGAGTCAGGTGAACTGTAGTAGATCCAGGCAATCTTGAAGGCTGGAATTATAATATCACAGCATCTCTTCAGTGTGGAAGGAGGCTATTCAGCCCATTGAGTCTGCACCGACTCTCTCTGAAAGAATATCTTACATAGACCCTTTCCTCCACTCTATTCCTGGAACCCCATATACTTACCATGGCTAATCCCCCTAACCTACACATCTTGATACACCAAGGATCAATGTAGCTTGGCCAATCCACCTAACGTGCACACCTTTGGACTGTGGGAGGAAACCAGAGCACCCGGAGGAAACCCACGCAGACACGGGGAGAATGTAGCCCAGTCCATCACGCAAACCAGTCTCCCACCCATTGACTCCGTCGACACTTCCTGCTGCCTCGGAAAGCAGCCAGAATAATCAAGGACCCCATGCACCACAACATACTCTCTTCCACTTTATTCCATCGGGAAAAAGATACAAAAGTCTGAGGACACATACCAACCGACTCAAGAACAGCTTCTTCCCTGCTGCTGTCAGACTTTTGAATGGACCTACCTCACACTAAGTTGATCTTTCTCTACAGCCTAGCTGTGACTGTAACACTACATTCTGCACTCTCTCGTTTCCTTCTCTATGAATGGCATGCTTTGTCTGTAAAGTGTGCAAGAAACAATACTTTTCACTGTATACTAATACATGTGACAATAATAAATCAAATCAAATCAAATCAAATCTATGAAATCTGGTCAATACAAGTAATTCTTATCAAGACAGCAGCATGCAAAGGGTTGGCACCATTCATGTCAACACCTCGCTGTGTAGGAATGTCCACTGCGGATAGACTGGCTGAACCAAAATTCCAGCAATCAGCTTATCCACTGTTCATGATCAGAAACTCTGGAAGACCATGCTTGCCTACTCGGCATGACACTTCGACACCAAAAAGCGTCCTAATATCTCCTATCTCATTGCTTCAACGTCCATTATTTTGTTTATGTGTTGGTGAAGCACCGTGACATGTTTTCCACCTTAAAGGAGTTACACAATAGCAAGCTGTCCATGCAGACTGTTCTTGCGATGAGAGTCTGCGCGCATCTGAAGGGATAATTCTTCCCATCTTTTGCCTTTAATTTTCAGTCACAGAATGCAGATGTAACAATATCATATTGAAGGGTGAAGGGTGAGGTGCATTGGCCATGCTAAATTCTCCCTCACTGTATCCGAACAGGCGCCGGAGTGTGGCGACTGGGGGATCTTCACAGTAACTTAGAATCATAGAATCCCTACAGTACAGAGGAGGCCATTTGGCCCATCAAGTCTGCACCAACCCCAATCCCACCCAGGCCTTATTCCCATAACCCCACATATTTACCCTACCAATCCCCCTGACATGAAGGGTCAATTTAACATGGCCAATCAACCTAACCCGCACATCTTTGGACTGTGGGAGGAAACTGGAACAACCGGAGGAAACCCATGCAGACACGGGGAAAACGTGCAGACTCCACACAGACAGTGACCCGAGGCTGGAATTGAACCCGGGTCACTGACGCTGTGAGGCAGCAGTACTAACCACTGCGCCACCGTGCCACCCCATTTCATTGCAGTGTTAATGTAAGCCTACTCGTGACAATAATAAATAAACTTTAAGCTGCAAAGAAAATCTTCACAAAGGGAAGGCAGGAAAATAGGTTTCGACTCCCTCAAGTTTTGGCTATGTTTGTCCCAGTTTGTGGGGCTGTCAGTTAAAGACACGCTCCCCTTTTCTCAAGAAGGCAAAAATAGACTTGAATAGCCAAGTTTAGGTTATAGCACCCACTCAAAATTCTCACAAGGTCACAACTGTGCAAAGGAAAGGAATTAAAATCAGTCGAGTACCCTCATTAAAACCCAACATGCAAGGGAAGTCTCATCATTACAGCTGTCAGTGTTAATACAGCTCGCTGACGCTCTGATACTCAGTCGCTTCACTGAGGCACTCCAATTATGACATTGAGACTCACCGTGTGAACCAAAATATAGGCTTTGTTTTAAATCAACAGGATTTTTGTTCCAATGGATGTTAAACGCTTATCATAATTCCCTTTCACAGCTCAGAGACATCTCCCAATCTCTCCTTAACCATAAACCTTTGCTGTAAAATAGCTAAGGGTGAAATTCAAAGAGGTTGTTGCGGGGTGTATTAGTCTCTGTGCTTAACACTCCAGTCACTGTGCGGGAACAATTAGAAAATGCTAGGATTCTGTATATTGCTAACACTGATTCATTGAGATGGGCCGTTTCATTACTGAGGCCCCATTGCTCTGATTATCTTAAAGAATCTCTTCTGCACCTTGATCATGGACTTGGCATTCTTTGCAGAGTAAGGTACTGTACTCAAAGCCTGAACAGGGTATTCTGACTGCAGCCTAACCAGTTCATAGAATCCCTACAGTGCAGAAGGAGGCCATTCGGCCCATCGAGTCTGCACCATCCACAATCCTACCTAGGCCCTATCCCTGCATCCCCATGCATTTATCCATCTAATCCCCTGACGCTGAGGGGCAACTTAGCATGGCCAATCTACCCAACCTGCACACCTTTGGAGTGTGGGAGGAAACCGGAGCACCCGGAGAAAACCCACACAGACATAGGGAGAACGTGAAAACTCCACATAGAAGTGACCCAAGCCAGGAATCGAACCCGGGCCCCTGGCGTTGAGAGGCAGCAATGCTAGCCACTGTGCCACCGTTATCTGTATTGATTTAGCATTACCTCTTTGCTAGCGTACTCTATAGCCAATTCATAAACTCTAGGATCTAGTTTTATTTTGTCCTCCAGCTGGTAAAGATATACTGCTTTTGAAAAATTACCGTTCAATAAAAATATTCTCTTCATTAATCCAAAAACAGTCTCACCTGATTTTTATTCACATTAAATTGCATATATATCTGCAGAAAGTTTCTCGGCTGTCTTCATGTGTTAGCCTGCCACCCTCGCCCGTAGGTGTATAACGTGTATATGTCATTGAAGATGGCAGGACACGGACATTGGAGATACTATCAGTATTTTCTTCCAGTTTTTACAGATGGGTGGGCAGCGTGGACAGGAGAAATTAGACAGAATAACTTTTTTTGATTTGATTTGATTTATTATTGTCACATGCATTAGTACACAGTGAAAAGTATTGTTTCTTGCACGCTATACAGACAAAGCATACCATTCATAGAGAAGGAGAGAGTGCAGAATGTAGTGTTACAGTCATAGCTAGGGTGTGGAGGAAGATCAACTTAGTGCGAGGTAGGTCCATTCAAAAGTCTGACGGCAGCAGGGAAGAAGCTGTTCTTGAGTCGGTTGGTACGTGACCTCAGACTTTTGTATCTTTTTCCCGACGGAAGAAGGTGGAAGAGAGTATGTTGTGGTGCATTTTTGTTGACATTGAGGGAGAGATTATTGTTGCCGCACCAGTTCACCAGATTCTCTATCTCATTCCTGTACTCCAACTCGTCATTGTTTGAGATCCGACCCACTACGGTGATGTCATCAGCAAACTTGAAAATCAAGTTGGAGGGGAATTTGGCCGCACAGTCATAGGTGTATAAGGAGTATAGTAGGGGGCTGAGAACACAGCCTTGTGGGCATATGAATGTTAATAAGTGTTAATAAACCGGGTGGCCCGGTGGCACAGTGGTTAGCACTTCTGCCTCACAGCGCCAGGGATCCGGGTTCGATTCCTGCCTTGGGTCACTGTCAGTGTGGAGTCTGCACGTTCTCCCCGTGTCTGCGTTGGTTCCCTCCAGGTGCTCTGGTTTCCTACCACAGTCCAAAGATGTGCGGGTTAGATCCCCCTTAGTGTCAGGGGGATTAGCAGGGTAAATACGTAGGGTTTGGGGAATAGAGCCTGGGTGGGATTGTTGTCGGTGCAGGCTCGATGGGCTGAATGGCCTCCTTCTGCACTGTAGGGATTCTATCATTCTATGAAGATGACCTAAGAGCAATAGTTATGAACAAGTTTCCTTGGTTTAGTCAACACAACCTACCTCTGTGTAATAATGTGGAAATGCTCTATCTGTTGGTATCTTGTGCTGCAGTGGGTAGCACCCCTGCCTCTGAGCCAGATGCTCCAGGTTCGAGTCCCACCCCCACAGTTGATGGCCAAGGAAGGTGCATTTGCAATGAGGTCAAACAGGTTCCACATCAATCTGTAAATCCTTCCAACACCAACCAATGGTAGATGGTAAGAATGTGAGAGATTCCTGGTCAGCCATGTGATGGAAAGAATTTGGAATCCCTATTCCCCCAGGATGCAGCATGCATTTAAATGTGTCTGTTGCCATGGCAACTTGGACTCCTTGTGGGGGGCAGCTTGGTTCAGTTGACTGAATGGTGCCAACAGCATGGAGTTCCATTTACCTTGTTTATTCCTCACACAAGACAAATATAACATACATGATCCATTGTTCCTAACAGTCATGTGATCCAGTCTTAGTATCACTTTTTTGTAGCAGGGCATTCACGCACAGCTCTGATGTGTTCAAACGCCTCTACTTTCTCAGGAGGCTAAGGATATTCAGCATGCCCGCTACGGCTCTCACCAATTTTTACAGATGTACCATAGAAAGCATCCTTTCTGGATGCATCACAGCTTAGAATCATAGAATGGCTACAGTGCAGAAGGAGGCCATTCGGCCCATCAAATCTGCACTGACCACAATCCCACACAGGCCCTATTCCCGCAAGCTCGCACATTTACCCTGCTAATCCTCTGACACTAGGGTCAATTTATCATGGCCAATCAACCTAATCCGCACATCTTTGGAGTGTGGGAGGAAACTGGAGCACCCGAAGGAAACTCATGCAGACACGGGGAGAACATGCAAACTCCACACAGACAGTTACCCTAGGCCAGAATTGAACCCGGGTCCCTGGTGCAGTGAGGCAACAGTGCTAACCACTGTGCCACCGTACCGCCCTCACTGTGCCACTGTCCCACCCCCCAATGTGCCACCATGCCGCTTGGTATGGCTCCTGCTCCAAAAGGTTTGTGAATAAGTTCTGATGAAGGGTCATTCAGACTCGAAACATTGGCTCTATTCTCTCATCACAGATGCTGTCAGATCTGCTGAGATTTTCCAGTTTTTTCTGTTTTTGGTTGTGAACGTAGCCTAGTCCATCACACAAACCAGCCTCTCATCCACTTCCTGCTGCCTCGGAAAAGCAGCCAGCATAATCAAGGACATTCTCTCTTCCACCTTCTTTCATCTGGAAATGATACAAAAGTCTGAGACCACGTACCAACTGACTCTAGAACAGCTTCTTACCTATTGCCATCAGACTTTTGAATGGACCTACCTTATGTTAAGCTGATCTTTCTCTACACCCTAGCTGTAACTGCAACACTATATTCTGCACCCCCTCCTTTCCTTCTCCCTTATGTACTCTATGAACAGTATGTTTTGTCTGTATAGTGCACAAGAAACAATGCTTTACACTATATCCCAATACAAGTGACAATAATAAATCAAATTAAATCAAACCAAAAAAAAACTTTAAACCAATATTCTCATGCGCATAGTCTTCATAACTGAACCCACAGCGTATTTTTCCTAATCCTTTATGAGCGACTGGTGCCTTGTGTCAGCCAGCCCAATGTGGTGCATTCTCAGAATAATAACAACACCTGCGAGGTTTAGTTCAGTCGGGCAGCATGGTCGGTGCGGGCTTGGAGCGCCGAAGGGCCTGTTCCTATGCTGTAATTTTCTTTGTTCTTTGTTCTGTGAGGTATGTACAGAATATACTTTAGTCATAACACTTACAAAAATACATGATATGAGCATTAAAATTGGACATTATATTAAGGGCAATACAGATCAGTTTTTTTAATACAGTACAAAGTGTCTCCTACACTTGCCATTACAGGTTATATTTAATTATACATTTGAATTTCATGTCAAATATTCTCTGCCTGAGGTGTTTAACACAGTTTCCAGCCCCTCAATCTACTATGGTGGGTGGGCCTTAGACAGTGGCCTTACCCCCATGGAGCTATTGCAGTGACTCCGCAAGTGTTACTGTCCCTCTCAGTACATAGACCTGGACCTTGGAATGTGCCAATCTGCAACACTCAGTCATCAGGGACAGGATTTTCCAGCCGCGCTCACCCCAAAATTCAGAAAATCCTGCCAAAAGTCAATGGACCTTTGTATGGTCAGGCCCCCCTCCGCCTGCTACAATTCCCGTGGCAGGCGAGACAGGAAAAATCCCCCCCCCCAGTTCTTTTCGCTAGAAGGCCAACAAGTTTAGGAACGGGACGAGGAACATTAAAAGGACTAGCCTTAAAGTTTTGTACCTGAACGCTCGGAGAATTCAAAACAAAATGGATGGATTAGTTGCGTGGAAAGATGTAAAGGGGTATGATATAGTTGGGTGTTCGGAGCGATGGCTCCAACGTGAACAAGGATGGGAACTAAACATTGAGGGCTATTCAGTATTTAGGAAGGACAGATAGAAAGGAAAAGGTGGTAGAGTTACATTGTTGATTAAAGATGATATTGATACAAAATTGAGGAAAAGCATTAGCACAGACCATGTGGAATCTGTATGGGTCGAGTTAAGAAACACCAACGGGCAAAAGACATTGGTGAGGGTGGTCTTCAGACCATCAAACTGCAGTGATATTGTTGGGAAAAACATGAGACAGGAAATCAGAAATGCATGTTTACGGAACATTTGTGACTATGGGCGACTTTAATGTGCATATAGATTGGGAGAGTCAAATTAGTCACAGTACCATAGGGAGGAATTTCTGGAGTGTTTATGGGATGGTTTACTGAACCAATACATTGAGGAACCAACAAGGGAGCAGCCAACTTGGATTGGGTATTGTGCAATGAGAAAGGATTAGTTGGCAATCTAGTTGTGAGAGAACCCTTGGGGATGAGTTATCATAGAATATTTTGTCAAGGTGGGTCGTGATGAAGATGATGCTGAGACCAGGGTCCTGAACCTCAATAAAGGTAACTATGATGGTATGAGGCATGAATTGGCCATGACGGACTGGGAAACATTACTGAAAGGAAGAACAGTGCACAGGCAATGGCAGGCATTTAAAGAAGCAATAGGTGAAGTTATTTATTTGGTTCAAGAGTGGAAAAGGAACTATGGCCAAACCATGGCTTACAGGGAAAGTAGAGATAGGAAAGATAGCGGATCAGCTGGTGGGGGTATTCACAGACATCTTCAACCTCTCTTTACAACAATCTGAGGTCCCTATCTGCTTCAAGAAGAGGACCATCATCCCGATACCTAAGAAAAACCAAGCAGCGTGCATTAATGACTACTGGCCGGTGGCTCTGACATCCATCATTATGAAGTGCTTCAAAAGGCAAGTCATGGCATTAATCAATTCCAGCCTCCCGGACTACCTGGATCCACTACAGTTTACCTACTGCCGCAACAGGTTCACAGCAGACACCATTTCTCTGGCCCAGCATTCAACCCTGGAACACCTCGATAACAAGGACACCTGTGTCAGACTCCTATTTATCGACCACAGCTCAGCCTTCAAGACTATTATTCCCACAAAACTCATCTCCAAACTCCGTGGCCTGGGCCTCGGCACCTCCCATCCTCAACACCAATGCCCCACAAGGCTGTGTTCTCAGCCCCCTACTATACTCCTTATACACCTATGGCTGTGCGGCCAAATTCCCCTCCAATTTGATTTTCAAGTTTGCTGACGACACCACCATAGTGGGTCGGATCTCAAACAATGACGAGACAGAGTACAGGGATGTGATAAAGAATCTGGTAAACTGGTACGGCAACAATAATCTCTCCCTCAATGTCAACAAAACTAAGGAGATAGTCATCGACTTCAGGAAGCGTAAAGGAGAACATGCCCCTGTCTACATCAATGGGGACGAAGTAGAAAGGGTCGAGAGCTTCAAGGTTTTAGGTGTCCAGATCACCAACAACCTGTCCTGGTCCCCCCATGCTGACACTATAGTTAAGAAAGCCCACCAATGCCTCTACTTTCTCAGAAGACTAAGGAAATTTGGCATGTCAGCTACGACTCTCACCATCTTTTACAGATGCACCATAGAAAGCATTCTTTCTGGTTGTATCACAGCTTGGTATGGCTCCTGCTCTGCCCGAGACCACAAGGAGCTACAAAAGGTCGTGAACGTAGCCCAATCCATCACGCAAACCAGCCTCCCATCCATTGACTCTGTCGACACTTCCCGCTGCCCCGGCAAAGCAGCCAGCATAATCAAGGTCCCCACGCACCCCGGACATTCTCTCTTCCACCTTCTTCCTTCGGGTGCAACTGTAAAAGATGGTGAGAGTCGTAGCTGACATGCCAAATTTCCTTAGTCTTCTGAGAAAGTCTGAGGTCACGTACCAACTGACTCAGGAACAGCTTCTTCCCTGCTGCTGTCAGACTTTTGAATGGACTTATCTTGCATTAAGTTGATCTTTCTCCACACCCTAGCTATGACTGTAACGCTACATTCTGCACTCTCTTGTTTCCTTCTCTATGAATGGTATGTTTTGTCAGTACAGCGCGCAAGAAACAATACTTTTCACTGTTTGTCAATACATGTGACAATAATAAATCAAATCAAATCAAATCAAAGTATTACATTCAAAGAGGAAGCATACAAATTGGCAAGAAAAAGCAATAGACCTGAGGATTGAGAGCAGTTTAAATTCAGCAAAGGTAGATCAAGGGATTGATTAAGAAGGGGAAAATAGGGTATGAAAATAAGCTAGCAGGGAACATAAAAACTGACTGCAAGAGGACATGTTGCTGCAACTGTACAAGGCATTTGCGAGACCGCACCTGGAATAGAATGCACAGTTTTGGTCCCCTTATTTAAGGAGGGATGTAGTTTCATGGGAGGCTGTTCAGAGGAGGCTCACCAGATTGATCCCAGAGATGAGGAGTTTGTCTTATGAAGAGAGATTGAGCAGTATAGGCCAATACTCTAGAGTTTAGAAGAATGAGATCTAATTGAGGTATGTAAGATGCTAAAGGGGATTGACAGGGTAGACGCGAAGAGGATGTTTCCTCTTGTGGGACATTTTGGAACAAGGTGTCATCGTTTCAGGATAAGGGGTAGCAGATTTAAAACAGAGTTGAAAAGGAACTACTTCTTTCATAGGGTGGTAAATTTGTGGAATTCACTACCCCAGAGTGCCGTAGATGCCAGGACATTGAGTAAATTTAAGGAGGAGTTAGACAGATTTTTAATTAGTAACGGGTTAAAGGGTTATGGAGAATGGGCAGGAGGGTGGACTTGAAGCTGAAGGGCATGGACAGGGTGGATAGGGAGCAGTTGAAGCGTCAATTACGAGGGGACGCAAGTTAAAAGTGAGAGGTGGGAGGTTTAGGGGGGATTTGAGGATGTTTTTTTACCCAGAGGGTGGCGGCGGTCTGGAATGCGCTGCCTGGGAGGGTGGTGGAGGCGGGATGCCTCACATCCTTTAAAAAGTACCTGAATTAATACTTGGCACGCCATAACATTCAAGGCTATGGGCCAAGTGATGGCAAGTGGGATTAGGTGAGCAGGTCAAGGCCTTTCAAATATCGGTGCAGACTCGATGGGCCAAAGGGCCTCTTCTGCACTGTAGTAATCTGTGATTCTGGGATGAGATCAGCCATGATTGTATTGAATGGCGGAGCAGGCTCGAGGGGCTGAATGGTCCACTCCTGCTCCTCGTTCTTATGTTCTCAATTCCTAGCTTTCCCACCCCCAACACAAAAAAAAAGACTTTTGAAAGGTTTTTGAATAATGACAGTTTGTCTTTAATTGGGAATCACTCCTCATTAATATCAGGCATTTTAGGTGCCTGAAAAGCTGCCTCGGCCAAAAGGTTGCTGCTCAGAATGCGGGCACTGATTGGAGATGGGTTATTGATGCTCAAAACTGGCACTTGGTGGCTCCGCTATCTCACCAAAGCAACGGGCATTAAATGCCTGATTTCCCTCCGAAAGAGAGAAGGGAAGATTCAGTTTTCTCCCCGTGGGGGGGATTGAAAACTTTGCATTAAATAATGCCTCCCAGGGCCGCTGGATGTCCCAAAGCTCTTTACAACCCACACTTGTGAAGCGCAGTCATGCTGGCAAGGTAGGAAATCTGACAACCAATCTGCACACAGCAAGATCCCACAAACATCAATGTGGAAATCGGATAATCCACTTCCGTGAGGTCAAATGGGGGATAAATATTGGCCAGGACACTGGGAAAACTCCTCTGCTCTTTTCCGAAGTATACAGAGATGGATAATGTGGATAAGGCAATTGGCATTCTTACCTTCTTCGGTCGGGGCATTGAGTATAAAAATTGGCAGGTCATGCTGCAGCTGTACAGAATCTTAGTTAGGCTTCATTTGGAATATTGTGTACAATTCTGGTCGCCACACTACCAGAAGGATGTGGATGCTTTGGAGGGGGTACAGAAGAGGTTTACCAGGATGTTGCCTGGTCTGGAGGGTATTAGCCATGAGGAGAGGTTGGATAAACTCGGTTTGTTCTCACTGGAATGACGGAGGTTGAGGGGTGACCTGATAGAGGTTTACAAGATTATGAGGGGCATGGATAGAGTGGATCGTCAGATGCTCTTTCCTAGGGTTGAAAAGTCAAGTACTAGGGGACATAGGTTTAAGGGGCGTGGGGAAAAGTTTAGAGGAGATGTGCGAGGCACGTTTTTTACACAGAGTGGTGAATGTCTGAATGCCGTGCCCGGGGAGGTGGTGGCAGCAGGTACGATAGCGGCATTTAAGGGGCATCTGGACGAATACATGAACAGGATGGGAATGGAAGGATACGGACTCCGTAAGTGCGTATGGTTTTAGTTTAGGCAGGCATCATGATCAGCGCAAGCTTGGAGGGCCGAAGGGCCTGCTCCTGTGCTGTACTGTTCCTTATTCTTTGTTCTTTGCACCAGAGCATCTTTTATGTCCACATATCATCCCAATGAACGCCACCTTCTGACTCACAGCCGAGAGTGCTACCAAACCGGGCACAGCCCTCAAAGGTAACGTCAAAGGATCAGATACAGCAGGTTCGATGGGCCAAATGGCCTACTTTGGTTCCTATGTCATATGATCTTCGATGTTCAAAAGGGGGCATGACATCGAGACAATCCATGCTACCTTTGGGGCACAGTTACCAGTTGGGCGCATGCGATCATTGATGCCACCTTGGGTACAGGAGAAAAGGGGCATCAAAATGAACCAAAAAAGAAGTGGCAAAATGAGAACAATCCAGAACAGGGCGTGTGCCACCAGCAAGACGCCCCTCCAGCTTCAGTGTGACGGTGTTTGTGCAATGTGGCCATGTAAAACAAGAATACAGTTAACCCAGTGAGAGGGAAAATACCTTTGCCACTCGAGGCTAATTAATGAGATGATATTAGCTAATGTGCACAATTGAGTCAAACTGTAATTGCACATGTCATCGAAACTGACAACACAGCACGGTCTGGGTAGGACTGTTCAGGCGTGGATTATTAATTGAGATGGAGTGAGAAGTTACTTTATGTCGAGGGTTTGTTTTCTGGGACAAGGGGGAGGGAGTTGGGGGAAGGGGGAGGGAGAGGGATGGGCTGTGTGGGGGGGAGGGTGGGGGATCGTCTGCGGGGAGGCAGAGAACTTGGCTGCAACTGCGATCCGACATTTCACAGTTGCAGTTGGGCAGCAGATGTTTTCTGCTAAAAGCCTTCAGATTCAGAGGAGAGAAACGGGCAGCGTGTCAACTGTGGGCTGCCTGCTGATCTGAAACAAAGCAAGACAGAAAGATTGGAATGCGCCATCGCCTGGCACCGTTTGCCAGCAGCCCCTGCACTCTGCGCGGAGGAGTCAAACAATGCCTGCTGATCACAGGCGCGCACAGCACATTGCAGCTGGTGGCAGCAGAGGGCTGCGGGGTTGATCTGGGTTCCAGTAGGCATGGGCTGGCATTCTTACGCAGATCTTTCAAAACCCACATAGTAAAAGAACAAAGCTGCTAAAATGGTTGCGGTTGGCTTGTCGGCAGGGTGGGTAGGGATGGTAAGCCTCAAAATAAAGGGGGGTCAGTTTAGGACAGAGTTGAGGAGGAACTTCTTCTCTCAGAGGGTGATGAATCTCTGGAATTCTCTGCCCACTGAAGTGGTGGAGGCTACCTCGTTGAATATGTTTAAATCACGGATAGACGGATTCCTGATCGGTAAGGGAATTAGGGGTTATAGGGATCAGGCGGGTAAGTGGAACTGATCCACTTCAGATCAGCCATGATCTTATTGAATGGCGGGGCAGGCTCATGGTGCTAGATGGCCTACCCCTGCTCCTATTTCTTATGTTCTTATGTTCTTATGTAAGGGGTGGGCTGGTTGAGGGTGCGGGTGAAAGGGGTGGAAAGTACCTCCCACAGTTTTCAATTACCCTTCTGCTTTATTTACTTTTTCTCAAGCGATTCCTCCTTCTGCTTCGGGGTGGCACGGCGGCACAGTGGTTCGCACTGCTGCCTCACAGCACCAGGGACCCGGGTTCGGTTCCTGGCTCAGGTCACTGTCTGTGTGGAGTTTGCACATTCTTCCTGTGTTCGCGTGGGTTTCCTCCGGGTGCACCGGTTTCCTCCCACACTCCAAAGATATGCATGTTAGGTTAACTGGCCGTGCTAAATTGCCCCTTAGTGTCAGGGGATTGGTAGGATAAATATGTAGGGTTATGGTGATAGGGCCTGGGTGGGCTTGCGATCGGTGCAGACTCGATGGGCCGAATGGCCTCCTCCTGCACTGCAGGGATTCTATGATTCTATCCTTCACTGTAATAATCCTTGTTCACCAGTTAAGGGAAGAAGAACATCACATTTATTTACAGGTAAAAGCACGTGGCCTGGTTGCTGCAGCCAGCCTCTGAGAAGGTTCTAGAACAGAAACTCGAGCTCACCAGGGTGATTCCCCCACCCTGCTCCCCAATTGGTTCCCCATGTCATGAGAACCTTACTCTGCTGATTGATCCTTAAAGGGACAATCACCACAACCCTCCCCCTTTAAGTCTTTTTATACAATACTCAATTTACACAGTCCAAGATAATTAAACATTTATCAGATGAGTTTAGTCTGTTGCCCAGTTCTGGACACCGCACTTCAGTGGAGATGTGAAGCTTTAGAGAGAGTCCAGAAAAGATTTACAAGAATTGTCCCAGGGATGAGAGACAACAGTTACATGGATAGATTGAGGAAGCTGCAACTGTTCCCTTTAATAAAGTAAAGGTTGAGAAGAGGTAGATACAGGGGTTCAAAATCATGAGGGGCTCTGGGCAGAGTGGATATGGAGAAACTGTTCCCATTGGTGGAAGGATCAAGAACTTGAGGTCACCGATTTAAGCTGATGGACTGAAATAAGTAGAGGCAATGCGAGGAAAAGTTTTATTTCACCCAGCGAGTGATTAGGATCTGGAATGCACTGTCTGAGAGTGTGGTGGAGACAGATTCACACAGCGAGTGGGTTAGCATCTGGAATGCACTGTCTGAGAGTGTGGTGGAGACAGATTCACACAGCGAGTGGTTAGCATCTGGAATGCACTGTCTGAGAGTGTGGTGGACACAGAGTCAATTGTGACTTTGATGGGAATTGGATAATTAGCTGAAGAGAAAAGTTCTGCAGGATAACCGAGAGAAGCCAACAGAGCGGGACTGGCTTGCTTATACAGAGAGCTGGAATGGCCATGATTGGCTGAATGGCCTCCTTCTGTGCTGTAACCATTCCATGATATGATACTCTGATAGGTTAGATACTTCAAAAGTGAAACAAAATGCATCCGTTCATTATCTGCTGATATTTTTGAAGTGATTCTAGTCGTAGATTGCCTTGGCAGAGTAGGGCAAGTAATATACCGGCTCCGTCGAACCCCCACAGATTTAACTCAAGTCCAGTTCGAACATTATTCATTTGTTCATCATTTGAAGAGTTACAAGGGGACACAAGTTAAAACTGAGGTTCAGCGGGGATTTGAGGAAACACATTTTTACCCAGAGGGCAGTGATGGTCTGGGATGCACTGCCTGGGAGGGTGGTGAAGGCAAGATGCTTCAGATCCTTTCAAGAGTACCTGGATGAATACTTGGCACTCCATAACACTCAAGGTGGGCAAGTGGGATTAAGTGGGCAAGAGAGGAACTTTCATGCATCGGTGCAGACTTGATGGGCTGAAGGGCCTCTCCTGCACAGTTATATTCTGTGATTCTTTCATTCTGTGATCATCAAAGAGGAAAATTTATGTGGCCAAATCTTAACCATTTGTGGTTTAAATTCAGAGATGATCTCAATGAGTAAGTTATCTTTCTGTCCATCAGCTGGACCCAAACCTGAAACAGCATCAAGGGCTTAGCCAGCACCGAAACAAAACAAAAACTGACCTTTAACTTAGAAATCTAGAAGTGCAGAAGGAGGCCATTTGGCCCATCGAGTCTGTACGGACAACTATCCCACCCAGGCCCTATCCCAACAACCCAACATATTTATCCCGTTAATCCCTCTAACCTACGCATCCTGGGACACTAAGGGTCAATTGAGCATGGTCAATCAACCTAACCTTGCACATCTTTGGACTGTGGGAGGAAACCGGAGCGCCCGGGGGAGACCCACGCAGACATGGGGAGAACGTGCAGATTCGACACAGACAGGCACCCGAGGCCGGAATTGAACCCGGGTCCCTGGTGCTGTGAGGCCGCAGTGCTAACCACTGTGCCACCGAGCCACCCCTAGACCTAGAGTCATTCCCTTAAAATGTGAAAATGCCATGTCGCCACACAACTTGCAAGCTACGTTGTGATTGGCTAACAAATAATTATTTAAAGTCAAAACAGAAAATGCTGAAGAAACTCAGCGGGTCTGGCCGTTTCCGTGGACAGAGAAACCGAGCCACTGGGCTGCGTTTTATGGTGTGGCGCCCAGAGGAACAAGGGCTGCCCCGTTGTCATTTAACAGCCCAGTTGGCCGGTAATCATCGGGAGGCAGGATTCCCACTGCACAGGGCCAGGAACTCCCAACCTGGGGATCCACTAGTCAGTTGAATGACCAACAGGACTGTGGCCTCAGTGGTGCCACGTGAGAACGGTGGCCACTGCTTGAAGTACAGGCAGTCTCCAATGGAGATTATCGCAGGGACCAGGCCAGTTGGTAAGTTGTGAGGGTGGAGGGGAGAGAGACTGGGAGGGGGTCTTTTTTAGCGGTATCAGGGTGGCAAGCCCCAATAAGGCGGTGGGGGGCCGGGGGATGCGGGGGGGGAGAGGGGCGTTAGGGGGGTGGATGGCTGGTAAGGGGTGGTGGTGTTCTGTGTTTGAGAGGCAGGGTGGCTAAAACGTGAACTGTGACCCAGGGAGGTGGGGTGGGGGTGGGGGAGGTTGTGCTTCCGTTGAATAGAGGAGATCCACAAGGAATGACAACCCTCCACCGGCTCACACAGCTAAAGATTCCAAGTTTTTTCCCAAATGGCTTGGTCCGCCATAAAATAGCAGTGGGTGTGTGTGTCGGGGGGGGGGGGGGGGGCAGATGAGGTCCTTAAATGGCCATTAATTGTCCACTTGTAAAGTTTATTTATTAGTCACAAGAAAGGCTTATATTAACACTGCAATGAAGTTACTGTGAAATTCCCCTAGTCGCCACACTCCAGCGCCTGTTCGGGTCAATGCACCCTAACCAAATCGTCTTTCAGAATGTGGGAAGAAACCGGAGCACGCGGAGGAAACCCACACAGACACGGGGAGAACATGCAGACTCCGCACAGCCAATGACCCAAGCCAGGAATCGAACCTGGGTCCCTGGCGCTGTGTGGCAGCTGTATTAACCACTGTGCCACCATGCCACCCCCTTGAGAGACCCAACAGGCCCCAAGAGTAGACTGGCTGGTAAACCCCTCCATCACCTCTCCTGGTTGGTGACAGTGGAGTACACTGCGGTGGATTTACGTGTACAAAACCCCCCCTTCCCTGCCAAGGCCGCCCCCCCCCCGCCCCCCCCCCCCCCCCCCCAACCCCCCCGCCCTTCTTCAAACCTAGCAGTGGGAGTGCAAACAACGTTCCAGGCCTGTGACCTTTTGTTCGATTGTGTTCCAAATGTTGGTTTTTAAAAGGTTACGATAAAAATTAGAATTTAAGCAATGTCTGAACATAATAGAAGGAAAAATATCTGACAGGAAACTGACCTTTTATTAATTCTTTGAACAGCAGTACTAATTGCCCATCCCTGGGGCATTAAGACCCAACAGAGGGCTAGAGGTGACATGTCTCCTTGGCCTGAGGGAGGTGACAGGTTTCCTTACCCTGACATGAATGACATGAGTGAATCAATGGGGGTTTTACAACAATTCAGCACTTTTCAAGGTTATTTTTCACACTACGTGTTCACAGATTATCAGCTAAATTCAATTTAGTTCCACTTGCAATGGCGGGATTTTAACTCACAGCTTCTTGAGTTGCTGCCGGATTCGATGAGCGTCTGTTTTCCTCGGCCTGCATTTCCTTAAAGGCAGTAAGAAGTTTAACAACACCAGGTTAAAGTCCAACAGGTTTATTTGGTAGCAAAAGCCACACAAGCTTTCGAGGCTCTAAGCCCCTTCTTCAGGTGAGTGGGAATTCTGTTCACAAACAGAACTTGTAAAGACACAGACTCAATTTACATGAATAATGGTTGGAATGCGAATACTTACAACTAATCCAGTCTTTAAGAAACAAAACAATGGGAGTGGAGAGAGCATCAAGACAGGCTAAAAAGATGTGTATTGTCTCCAGACAAGACAGCCAGTGAAACTCTGCAGGTCCACGCAACTGTGGGGGTTACAGATAGTGTGACATGAACCCAATATCCCGGTTGAGGCCGTCCTTGTGTGTGCGGAACTTGGCTATCAGATTCTGCTCAGCGACTCTGCGCTGTCGTGTGTCGCGAAGGCCGCCTTGGAGAACGCTTACCCGAATATCAGAGGCTGAATGCCCGTGACCGCTGAAGTGTTCCCCAACAGGAAGAGAATAGTCTTGCCTGGTGATTGTCGAGCGGTGTTCATTCATCCGTTGTCGCAGCGTCTGCATAGTTTCCCCAATGTACCATGCCTCGGGACATCCTTTCTTGCAGCGTATCAGGTAGACAACGTTGGCCGAGTTGCAAGAGTATGTACCGTGTACCTGGTGGATGGTGTTCTCACGTGAGATGATGGCATCTGTGTCGATGATCCGGCACGTCTTGCAGAGGTTGCTGTGGCAGGGTTGTGTGGTGTCTTGGTCACTGTTCTCCTGAAGGCTGGGTAGTTTGCTGCGGACAATGGTCTGTTTGAGGTTGTGCGGTTGTTTGAAGGCAAGAAGTGGTGGTGTGGGGATGGCCTTGGCGAGATGTTCGTCTTCATCAATGACATGTTGAAGCCTCCGGAGGAGATGCCGTAGCTTCTCCGCTCCGGGGAAGTACTGGACAACGAAGGGTACTCTGTCCACTGTGTCCCGTGTTTGTCTTCTGAGGAGGTCGGTGCGGTTTTTCGCTGTGGCGCAACGCAACGCGCCACAACGCGCCACAGCGAAAAACCGCACCGACCTCCTCAGAAGACAAACACGGGACACAGTGGACAGAGTACCCTTCGTTGTCCAGTACTTCCCCGGAGCGGAGAAGCTACGGCATCTCCTCCGGAGGCTTCAACATGTCATTGATGAAGACGAACATCTCGCCAAGGCCATCCCCACACCACCACTTCTTGCCTTCAAACAACCGCACAACCTCAAACAGACCATTGTCCGCAGCAAACTACCCAGCCTTCAGGAGAACAGTGACCAAGACACCACACAACCCTGCCACAGCAACCTCTGCAAGACATGCCGGATCATCGACACAGATGCCATCATCTCACGTGAGAACACCATCCACCAGGTACACGGTACATACTCTTGCAACTCGGCCAACGTTGTCTACCTGATACGCTGCAAGAAAGGATGTCCCGAGGCATGGTACATTGGGGAAACTATGCAGACGCTGCGACAACGGATGAATGAACACCGCTCGACAATCACCAGGCAAGACTGTTCTCTTCCTGTTGGGGAACACTTCAGCGGTCACGGGCATTCAGCCTCTGATATTCGGGTAAGCGTTCTCCAAGGCGGCCTTCGCGACACACGACAGCGCAGAGTCGCTGAGCAGAAACTGATAGCCAAGTTCCGCACACACAAGGACGGCCTCAACCGGGATATTGGGTTCATGTCACACTATCTGTAACCCCCACAGTTGCGTGGACCTGCAGAGTTTCACTGGCTGTCTTGTCTGGAGACAATACACATCTTTTTAGCCTGTCTTGATGCTCTCTCCACTCCCATTGTTTTGTTTCTTAAAGACTGGATTAGTTGTAAGTATTCGCATTCCAACCATTATTCATGTAAATTGAGTCTGTGTCTTTATAAGTTCTGTTTGTGAACAGAATTCCCACTCACCTGAAGAAGGGGCTTAGAGCCTCGAAAGCTTGTGTGGCTTTTGCTACCAAATAAACCTGTTGGACTTTAACCTGGTGTTGTTAAACTTCTTACTGTGTTTACCCCAGTCCAACGCCGGCATCTCCACATCATGACTTTCCTTAAAGGCACAGGGTTGAATTGCTGGCCTGGCATCTCACTCTTTCAATTCTTCTCCAACTTGTGCCACCTTGCTCTGGTTAAAAATACTGATGATGTAGCGTTGGCACAATGAATGTTGGGGCTGTCACTCTCGGGGTAAACAGCTGAGCTCCACCATCCGCTATCTTGGAATTCCAAGCCTGGCAGCAGCAGTTTACAGAGATGTGTGGGATCACCTTCTGGAATAGTAAGAGGCAATTTTAACTTTACTTTCCCAGTGAATGCCACATGGGCATTTAAAATCACCCAGACAATATTCTATTCTTCTGTTTATCACGAACATACCAAGGAATTGGTAAAGCAATGATCAAAGAATCCCTACAGTGCAGAAATTTACTTTGAAGTTTATTTATTTGTTAGTGTCACAAGTAGGCTCACATTTACACTGCAATGGAGTTACTGTGAAAATACCCAAGTCGTCACACTCCGGCGCCTGTTCGGGTACACTGAAGGAGAATTTAGCATGGCCAATGCACCTAACCAGCACGTCTTTCAGACTGTGGGCAGAAACCGGAGCACCCGGAGGAAACCCACGCAGACACAGGAAGAACGTGCAGACTCCACACAGACAGTGACACAAGCTGGGATTCGAATCCGGATCTCTGGAGCTGGGAGGCAGCAATGCTAATCACTGTGCCACTGTGCTGCCACCAGGAAGGAGGCCATTTGGCCCATCGGGCCTGCACCGACTCTCTGAAGAGTATCTTATCTAGGCCTCCTCCCTTACTCTATCTGCGTAACCCCGTGCATTTTACTCGAGCTAATCCACCTAACCTGCACATCTTTGGAGTGTGGGAGGAAATTGGAGCATCAGGCGGAAACACAGACACAGGGGAAATGTGTAAACTCAACACAGATAGTCACCAAAGGCCAGAATTGAACCCGGGTCCCTGGTGCTGTGAAGCAGCAGTGCTAACCACTGTGTCAGCCTTATTTAAAAATAAGATAATGGTCAATATTAACTGAGAGGCCATGACGATGACCAGGAAATATTCCCTGTGATAGTGATTGAGGGAAAATTATTGACCAGGATACCAGGGATAACTCCCCTGCTCTTCTTCACAATAGCTAGGCCACATTTGGACTACTGCATGCAATTCTGGTCACCACACTACTCGACGTAGGTGGATGCTTTGGAGAGGGTGCAAGGAAGGTTTCCCAGGATGTTGCCTGCTCTGGAAGATGGGAAGGTCAACGACAAAAGGGCACAGGTTCAAGGAGAGTTCAAGTAAGTTTAGAGGAGACGTGCAGGGAACGTTTTTCACACAGAGGATGGTGGGTGCCTGGGAGCACGCTGCCAGTGAAGGTGGTGGCAGCAGGCACATAAGCAACGTTCAAGTCATATCTTGATAGGCATATCAACAGGAGGTGAACAGAGGGATAGAAACTGCGCATGGGCAATAAACAGTGGGTCTCAATAAGGATTAGGAATCGGCGCAGACGTGGCGGGCCAAAGGGCCTGTTCCTGTGCTCTATTGTTCTTTGTAGTACCTGAGAGGCAGACAGGGTCTCGGTTTAATATCTCACCAGAAAGACTGTGCCTCCAACAGCTTGGCAGTCCCTCAAGTCTCAAGTCTCTGGAGTGGGTCTTGAATAATCTTTTGATTGACAGACAGGTACGAACTGAGCCACAACGGAAACCAAAAGAGTGTGGATGGGGCAGGGACTTCAACAGGAAGGGGATTCAAACTGTACTATCTCCAGGTGTGCTATCAAGCTTGCTGTCATGTGGAAACTGGCCTTAAGTGTTAAATATCAAAACAAAATAACATATAAACTTTTGAACCCTTCGAGGAGACAACATTCAAGAGGTTGTTTATTTATATAACTCAAGCCATTATATCCCGAGATTTATTTATTTAACTGAAGGGAATAATTTTGTTTTTAATTTTGGGTTTGTCTCTGCAGGTCCCAGGGCACTGATATATGACTTTCCTATTTTTCTTAGCAAAATGTGACACCTCACACTTAACCTCTATCAAAATTCACTCACCCAGTTGCGTGCCCATTCTTGTCGGTTGTGGCAGTTCTCCTCAGTACTTACCGTCCCCACCAATACTCGAACATCCACATGGAAATGTGTCTCGTTCCAAAGTGTAAATAGTGAACATACATTATTGGCAACATCAGACCCAGCACTGACTCTTGTGGGACGCCCACGTCCCCCTTTGTACCACTCTGAAAGCCTACCCTTTTAACCCTGCCATCTGGCTGCCCTTCTGCTTTGAACAGGCCAGACATATCAGATCCCCATATCAATACCTGCCACCATCACTCATGTGAAAAGATACATTTGCTTTGTCCTAACATTCTGTGTAAAGTTTATTTATTAGTGTCACAAGTAGGCTTACATTAACACTGCAATGAAGTCACTGTGAAAATCCCCTACTCGCCACACTCTGCCACCTGTTCGGGTACACTGAGGGAGAATTTAGCGCGGCCAATGCACCTAACCATCACGTCTCTCGGACTGTGGGAGGAAACCGGAGCACCCGAAGGAAACCCACGCAGACACGGGGAGAACGTGCAGACTCAAGCCGGGTATCGAACCTTGGTCCTTGGCGCTGTGAGGAAACAGTGGATCATAGAATCTTTACAGTACAGAAGGAGGCCATTCAGCCCATCAGGCCTGCACCGTCAACAGTCCCACCCTATCCCGGTAACCCCACATACTTACTCTGCTAATCACCGCAAAGCTAGGGTCAATTTATCCTGGCCATTCAACCTAACCTGCACATCATTGGACAGTGGGAGGAAACCGGAGCACCCGGAGGAAACCCATGCAGGCACGGGGAAAACGTGCAGACTCTGTACAGACAGTGACCCAAGCTGGGAATCGAACCTGGGTCCCTGGCACTGTGAGGCAGCAGTGCTAACCACTGTGCCACCCGTGCTGCCCCACAATGGCATGGGGCAATGCCACAAGAGATTCACCAGCCGAGGCACATGAGGCGGCCCCAGTTAAAGTGTACACTCTGTTACAGAGGCAGCTCATTTTTAAAAAAAGACAGATATTCAGGCTTTGACCTGCAGCCTGAAATTTACAGGCACTTAACTGACCACAGCAACAGAGACAAGTAGCTGCGATTAACAGAGCCAGCCTCCAGATCCCCAGACAACCCAGGAGCAACACCGTGGGAGATTCACCAGTACAAATAAATATTTTACGATGTGAATACTGTTTCATATGACAGTGATTGTGACAAAACGGAAGCTAATGAGCAAAACCTTGTGCTTTCGAGCAGGAATTTATTAAATTTGACTTTTTAAAAGCTACCAAAGGACATGACATTAAGAGGTTTTATGACACCAATTAAAACTTATTGATGTCAACTATTGCATAGCATTTTAAAATGTTTTGCTGCGTTCGCACGCTGAATATCGTTGGCTGGTCTGGTGAATAATAAATGATTTATACCAATATTCTTGTTTTTCGCTTGACAAGCAAAAGCCCAAAGGACCAGCGCAGAAAGTGTCATATTGAAAGGACAAACACATTTCCATTTATCACACCCAGGGGATACGCCAAGTACTTCATAACCAATGAATTACTTTTAAAAAAGATGCAGTCACTGTTGTGATATAGGCAGGGCTGTACACAGCAAGATCCCGTGGGTGGCACGGTGGCGCAGTGGTTAGCACTGCTGCCTCACAACGCCAGGGACCCAGGTTCGATTCCCGGCTTGGGAATGTCACTGTCTGTGCGGAGTCTGCATGTTCGCCCCGTGTCTGCATGGGTTTCCTCTGGGTACTCCAGTTTCCTCCCAGTGTAAAAGACGTGCTGGTTAGGTGCATTGGCTGTGCTAAATTCTCCCTCAGTGTACCTGAACAGGCGTCGGAGTGTGGCAATTAGGGGATTTTCACAGTAACTTCATTGCAGTGTTAATGTAAGCCTACTTGTGACACTCATAAATAATAAATAAAGATTAGTTGAATAACTGGTTAGTCTGTTTGCAAGGCATCATATGTGAAGGGTTAATCCGATCCTTGGGCCACCTGATACTGATGTAGCTATTTTTTATTTATTCTGTCATGGGATGTGTGCATCACTGGCAAGGCCAGTAGTTGTTGCCCATCCCTAACTTCCCCCGAGTGGGCAGCAGTTATGAGTCAACCACATTGCTGTGGATCTGGAGTAATGATAGAGAGTCTGGTGAACTGGTGCAAAGACAAGAATCTCTTCCTCAATGTCAGTAAAATAAAGGCGATAGTCATCGACTTCCAGAAGCGTATTGGAGGACATGCCCCTGTCTACATCAATGGGGATGAAGTAGAAATGGTCAAAAACTTCAAGTTCCTAGGTATCCAGATCACCAACAACCTGTCCTGGTCCCTCCATGCCGAGACTATAGTTAAGAAAGCCCACCAACGCCTCGACTTTCTTAGGAGGCTAAGGAAATTTGGCATGTCAGCTACAACTATCACCAATGTTTACAGAGGCAGCAAAGAAAGCATCTTTTCTCATTGTATCACAGTTTGGTATGGCTCCTGCTCTGTCCTAGACCGCAAGAAACTACAAAGGATCGTGAACGAAGCCCAGTCCATCACTCAAACCAGCCTCCCATCCATTGACTCTGTCTACACTTTCCACTGCCTCGGAAAAGCAGCCAGCATAGTTAAGGATCCCACGCACCCTGGACATACTCTCTTCCAGGGGATTTTCACAGTAACGTCATTGCAGTGTTAATGTAAGCCTACTTGTAACTAATAAATAAACTTTAATTTTAATTTTAATTTTCCACCTTCTTCCATCAGGAAAAAGATACAAAAGTCTGAGGTCACATACCAACCGACTCAAGAACAGCTTCTTCCCTGCTACCATCAGACTTTTGAATGGACCTACCTCGCACGAAGTTGATCTTTCTCTACACCCTAGCTATGACAGTAAGATGACATTCTGCACCCTCTCCTTTCCTTCTCTATGAACAGTATGCTTTGTCTGTATAATGCACAAGAAACAATACCTTTCACTGTATACTAATACATGTGACAATAATAAATCAAATCAATTTAGGCCAGGCCAGGTAAGGATGGCAGATTTCCTTCCCTAAAGGACATTAGTGAACCAGATGGGTTTTTACAACAATTTCATTGCCAAGATGGGCTTTTAATTCCAGATTTAATTGAATTTCAATTCCACCAGCGGCTGTGGTGGGCTTTCAACCGTTGCCCACAGAATGTTAGTCTGGATTACTAATTCAGTGATGTCACCTCCATCCCAATGTCCCTCAACAATGATGCAACATGACTGAGATCTGGTAGGAAGCAGGAGTATACCCCGTGTCGGGTTACTGAGATGTACACAGAGCTGTAAATAAACAAGAATGGTTTTGAAGAGTTTTGAGGGCGGCACGGTAGCACAGTGGTTGGCACTGCTGCTTCACAGCTCCAGGGTCCCGGGTTCGATTCCCGGCTCGGGTCACTGTCTGTGTGGAGTTTGCACATTCTCCTCGTGTCTGCGTGGGTTTCCTCCGGGTGCTCCGGTTTCCTCCCACAGTCCAAAGATGTGCAGGTTAGGTTGATTGGCCAGGTTAAAAATTGCCCCTTAGTGTCCTGAGATGCGTAGGTTAGAGGGATTAGCGGGTAAATATGTGGGGTGGGATTGTGGTTGGTGCAGACTCGATGGGCCGAATAGCCTCCTTCTGCACTGTAGGGTTTCTATGACTCTATGAGTAACAGCCTATAGTAGCATTCTTGGGTAACAGGCAAATCCTAAAAGACACACCATCTGGATCCTGAACCCAAGACTAAACACTAAATGTTGACTAGAACACTGGGAGATCCATCCAACCTTATCTTGGTATTTTCGACATCTATTTAAGAGGACAGATGCAGCTTCAAGCGGACGTTTCATTTGAAAAGCGGTACCTCTGACAATGCAGTGCTCCCTCTGTACGGTACCTGAATTTCATCTTAGATCATGTTCTTAAATCCTGCAGTGGGGAATGAACCTCTAAACCTCAGTTCAACATTCAGTTAAACCATGGAAGAGGCATATATCTCAACATAGTTCATTGATTGATACTAAGACCTTCCCTATCAGAAGGTTTCTTTATCATCTATGCTTTGTATTTGAGAGAGAGCGCAAGGCCTAGTTTAGCAATCTGAGCATCAATAAAATCACTCAGAAATGGCCACTACTGTCAGAGAGGACCAGATGTCTCATGAAGGATTGGATGGAGAAGGCTCTGGGGAGTAATGGCAGCCTTTGCTCCTTGAGTTAGAACATCTTGGCCCTTGTCTAAGGCCCACTTAAATGAGTTGAACACATAACCGAGAGTTGACGTGTCAATGTTGACAGTACAGCACAGAGGGAGGCCTTTTGGAGGAGTTTTTAAGCTTTAATGAATGTGACCATCCAACATTTGTTGCCCACCCCTTGAACTCAGTGGTTTGCTAGACCAGTTCAGAGGACAGTTCAGAGCCATCCAGCTACCTCGGTCTGGATGGTAATCCAGTGAGTACCACTCTTTCACAAAATCCCTGCAAATTGTCCTTCAATCAATAGAATCATAGAAACCCTACAGTGCAGAAGAAGGCCATTTGGCCCAACAAGACTGCATCGCCTCTCTGATAGAGCATCCCACCCAGGCCATATCCCCATAACCCCGTGTATTTACCCCGTAATCCACCTTATCCACACCTTGAGACATGAAGGGTCAACTTATCATGGCCAATCCACCTAACCTGCACTTCTTTGGACTGTGGGAAGAAATTGGAGCACCCAGAGTAAACCCACGCAGACACGGGGAGAACGTGCATAGACAGTAACCTAAGGCTGGAATTGAACCCGAGTCCCTGGCGCTGTGAGGCAGCAGTGCTAACAATTGTGCCACCATGCCGCCACTTCAAGTACTTTATCAAATCCCTCTGTAATGTGTATTCACCACCCACCCACACTATGGAGGACATTCCAAATCCCAACTCCTACAACCATTAGAAATGATTTCATTTTATTTACTCCACCTCACCCCTAATGATTTTAAACACATTTATTAAATCCCTGCTTCACCTTCTCTGCTCTAGTGAGAGCAACCCACCAGTACTGAGAAAGTCAGGCTTCTGGCCGGAATTCTCTGGCCTCACCTGCGGCTGGGATTCTCCGGTCCCGCTGCTGTGGATGGAGACTTGGCTGAGCGCCAAATTCTCCATTCTCACTAGCAACGGTAGTGGGACTTGCGAGACCAGAAAATTCCAGGCACTGTCATTTGGGTGATATTGTTACGGAGAGTACGAATTTCTCCTCTCACAAACCTGCCCTAAACAGAAAAGCACTTTGAGTTTGTATACCTCGAGTGATAGTGTATTTCTCAACCCTACAGTTTTGGTGCAATCCCATTTTCTATTAGTAACCCTCCTGCAAACTCGAGATTGGACAAACTCAAAGGGTTAGTTTATTCGCACAGTCCCAAAACGTGAATGGAGGAATTAAACATTGCTTTCACACTCAGACCGTAAAGAGATGGAATATTGAAAAGAAGGTTTTACAGTGCAGAGACTACAGAGAAAAGAAATAATGGCAGGATTCTTTGCCTCAACAGTCCTCCAGCTCCCCCAGTGGCGCTGTTGAGGCATCAAAGCTAGCCAGCCCTCTGATTGGACCAGCAACTCCATGAGCCTCTCTACCGCCATCTTTAATTGGTCAGTGAGCCCAGAGGTGACCAATAAAGTAGCAGCCTCCAGTAAAATTACCGAACTGGTCCCACTGTCAGCAAGTGTGGGCTCGGGACCTCCAGTGGGGGCACGGTGGCACAGTGGTTAGCACTGCTGCCTCACAGCGCCAGGGACCCTGGTTCGATTCCTGACTTGGGTCACTGTCTGTGTGGAGTCTGCATGTTCGCCCCACATCTGCGTGAGTTTCCTCCGGGTGCTCCGGTTTCCTCCCACAGTCCGAAAGACGTGCTGGTTAGGTACATTGGCCATGCTAAATTCTCCCTCAGTGTACCTGAACAGGCGCCGGAGTGTGGCGACTAGGGGATTTTCACAGTAACTTCATTGCAGTGTTAATATAAGCCTACTTGTGACACCAGTAAATAAACTTCTGTTTTGTGGTCCTAAAAGATAATGTACAATTTCTTTAATGATACACTTTTGGTTTTATTTTTAACAATTTCCCTTAAACGGCTGAGACAGTTGAAATTGGTTTTTAACATTTCTTTAACAGGGATACAAGCCAATAGCAATCTAGCCCCAGGGAGATAGAATTCCTTTCTTCAGTACATTCAGTGAAGTCATAAACACATTCTCATGTTATAATGTGGAATTTGGACTAATCTTCATATTACAATGAGAGTTGTTTTGTGTTCAGATTAGTATTCACTCATACATTGCACATTTTTTCCTCTCCACATTTACTTGGCATGTTTTTTGCCTGTCTTCCTGAGAATCTGTGAGTGGAAACACAGGAGAAAGTGCGATGGTGGTGTGTTACAATTCACTCAGCAGTCCAAGTTGCTGTGGCAACATGCCCTTTTACATGCGTGTTGCAGTCTGGAGCTATGGATAGGGATGGTGGAGACTCCAACGTTCTGTCGATCACATAGAGTGGCATGGTGGCACCGTGGTTAGCACTGCTGCTTCACAGCACCAGCGACCCGGGTTCAATTCCGGCATTGGGTGATCCTCTATGCATCTTCTCCCCATGTTTGTTTGGGAATCCTCCGGGAAATCCAGTTCCTCACACACTCCAAAGATGTGCAGGTTAGGTTGATTTAATCAGAGAATTATAGAAACCCTACAGTGCAGAAGGAGACCATTTGGCCCATCAAGCCTGCACCGACAAAAATCCCACCCAGGCCCTATCCCCATAACCCCACGTATTTACCCTGCCAGTCCCCCTGACACTAAGGGGCAATATAGCATGGCCAATTCACCTAACCCACATACCTTTGGAGTGTAGGAGGAAACCGGAACACCCGGAGGAAACCCACGCAGACATGAGGAGAAGGTGCAGACTCCACACAGACAATCACCTGAGGCTGGAATCGAACCCGGGTCCCTGGCACTGTGAGGTAGCAGTTCCAGCCACTGTGCCGCCGTGCCACCCTATGTTGCTTCTGCACTGTTTAACTAACTGCACTGTCGGGTTTCCTTGGTAAATTTCCATGGTAAATTGCCCCTGAGTGTCATGCGGGTTAGCAGGGTCTATACCCCTATAGGTGTAGGTGGGATTGTTGTCAGTGCAGGCTCGATTGGCCTAATGGCCTCCTTCTGCGCTGTAGAGATTCTATGGCTGACCAGGAATCTCTCCTCCCCTTTCAGCCATCCGGAGGGTACAATTTCCTCCATGACTCCCTGGTCCACTCTCCAATCACCCCTATCACTCTGCCCTTCCCATGGCACCTCCCCACGCAAGTCCAGCAGATGCAATATCTGCCCTCTTACCTGCTCCCAGATGCACTTCTTTCAATTCAGTATTCGCTGCTCACAATGTGGTCTTTTCTACATTCATAGAATCATAGAATCCCTACGGTGCAGAAGGGGGCCATTCGGCCCATCGAGTCTGCACAGACAACAATCCCACCCTGGCCCTGTAACCCCACGTATTTACCCTGCTAATCTCCCTGACACTAAGAGGCAATTGAGCATAGCCAATCCACCTAACCCGCACATCTTTGGACATTGGAGAGATCAAACTCAGGTCGGGTGAGTGATTTACAGACACCTCTGCAAAGGTGCCCCTGGACTTCCAATCGCCTGCTATATTCATCCTCCCCATTCCCATTCCGATTTCTCTGCCCACAGCCTCATCCATTGTTCCAGTGAAACTCAACCTAAACTCCAGGAGCAGCTCGCCTTTCAATTAATTGGTCACTTCATGGTCTTCCACACTCAACACTGGGTTCAACAACCTCAGATCACAATCACTGCTTCCGTTTCTTTTTGGAACAGCAACTGGTACTGATCATTTAGCTGTTGACATTGACACCTCCTCCAGGTCCATCTTTTATTCCTTTACCCATAGAAACATAGAAACTAGAAGCAGGAGTAGGCCATTCGGCCCTTCGAGCCTGCTCCGCCATTCATTTTGATCATGGCTGGTCATCAAATTCAATATCCTGATTTCCCCCTTCCCCCCCATATCCCTTGATCCCTTTAGCCCCAAGAGTTATACCTAATTTCTTCTTGAAATCAGACAATGTTTTGGCCTCAACTATTTTCTGTGGTAGTGAATTCCTCACATTCACCACCCTTTGAGTGAAGAAATTTCTCCTCACCTCAGTTCTAAAAGGTTTAACCCTTATCCTCAAACTATGACCTCTAGTTCTGGACTCCCCCACCAGTGAAAACAGTTATTCTGAATCTACCCTGTCTAACCCTGTTAGAATTTTATAAGTTTTTATGAGATCCCCTCTCACTCTTCTGAAATCCAGTGAATATAATCCTAACCGATTTAGTCTCTCCTCATATGATAGAACTGCCATCCCAGGAATCAGCCTGGTAAACCTTCGCTGCACTCCCTCTATAGCAAGGACATCCTTCCTCAGATAAGGACACCAAAAGTGCACACAATACTCCAGGTGTGGCCTCACCAACAGCCTTTACAATTGCAACAAAACATCCCTATCCCTGTCCTTTTACCACCTGTTTTGCCTTGCACCATTATCCTTTCTATCACTTACTCTCTCTCTCCTGCCATCCACACTACCCTACCCACTAGCGAGGGGTAATGACAGCCCTTCAGGAAGTGGCGATGACAAGTAGTTAACATCAGCAAAAGAAACTTCCAAAGAAGCAGCAACAAATCCTGTCGGTGCTAATGAATCTGCCATTATTGATCTCTGCCAACACTCTATTTAATGCCATGAGTCGGCACCGGCTATTCCAGGCTGAATGTGAATTTAAATACGGATAAGTATTTGGAAAAGTCCAATAGGGATGGAAGCAAAACGGAAGGAAAAATACCGAGGGACAATTCAGCTGGAGGTTTGAGGCCTAAAGTCAAGATAAATTCTCATTGGACTTGGAGACCAAGTGGTCACATGATGATGTGATGATGCGGCCATTAAAGGGTCATGTGACAGGGGTGCAGGAGGTCTTCCCAGAGTGCGGATTATGTAGTGCTGCTCAGACTAGTGAATAAATTATTGTCCAAAGCCCTTGGTCGTCAGTTATTGGAATCCGGCACTTCGACAAGAACTGAGTGTCTGAAAGGGTGGTAGAGGCAGATACCTTACCTCGCTGCATCTAAAGAAACACTCGGATATGCAGTGCCAGAACCTGCAAGGCTGCACACCAAAAACTGGAAAGTGCAATTGGGCTTGACATCCTTTACTGGCCAGCACAGGCACAACGGGTAGAATGGCCACTTTCAATGCTGTCAATATCTGCAATGTTTTTGTTCATGGCAGTGTAGAAGGAGGCCATTCGGCCCATCGAGTCTGCGTCAATTCTCTGACAGAGTATCTTAACCAGACCCTCTACCCCACCCTATCCCCGTAACCCCACACATTTCCCATGGCTAATCCTGCACATCTTGGGACACTGAGAGAGAATTTAGCATGGCCAATCCACCTAACCAGACGTCTTTTGGAGTGCGGGAGGAAACCGGAATACACAGAGGAATCCCACGCAGACACGGGGAGAACGTGCAAACTCCACACAGACAGTCACCCAAGCCAGGAATCAAACACAGGTCCCTGGTGCTGTGAGGCAGCAGTGCTAACCACTGTGCCACCGTGCCGCCCATTTTTAAAAATACAAAGGATCCCATGTCATTATTCTAATCACAATCAGGCAGTTTTCCTGATGCAACCACAGTATGAACCCATTGCAGGATACGGTAAAAGCTGCAATCCCTCAGTCAAATAACACGGTGAAAAATATTTGTCTGTCTGGTCATTCGCTGTTTGTGGGATCTTGCTGTGCTCAGGCTGGCTATTGGCTATCCAAGTAACAATGGTGTTTCTAACAGTATTTTGTTGATGGTGGAAGTCGCCCTGAAGATGTAATAAAAGGCGCCATGGATACTTTGATCTTAGAATGAGTCTTAGAATGTATCCTCGTTTCTTTGTCCAGGACTGTTTTTCTTATTCGGTTGCCCTGGGTAACTGAGGCATTAGACTTCAGATTTTTATTTCATTTGGATTTTTATTCATCACATCGTTTACTGTACTGTGACCGAGACACAAGCTACCTCCTCTGCTGGCCTATCAATCAAATGCAAAATCCATTGAAACATTCTCATGCCAGTTTCCACTCTCTCCTCACCAACAACCACCCCCCCCCCCCCCCACCACCTCACCCTCACCCCCACCTCCCCCCCCCCCCCTCCCCCTCCCCCATCCCTGCTCCAAACCCTTTGTAATGCAGAAACAACAGGATTCTTACAAGGAGAGCTCATTGCAGCTGGTGGCAGCTGTACCTAGTTTAAGGCATCGTAAATAAATGGTGCAGACACTCTGTGTGTGCGGTTCGACTGGGGGACTGCTTGCCTCCGTGGCCTGTATGTCGCCTGCGGTGGGGTTGCGCAACTTTGTAAACATTTGCTTGAGACCTCGAATGAAACTTCTTGTTCCACTGAAAACTGGGAAGGCGCCATTTTGAAAGGAAGTTATTGAAAAAGAACAGATTCTGGAAGAATGTGAAGGAATGCCAGCCAGCTGAGAAAGTCAATGTTCTCAGGAGTTCATGGAGGCAAACACAGGCACAGAACTATTGATCCAGGCTGAATCTGGCTTGTTTAAACAGGCTGACCCTATGCAGGCCTTTTCAATTCAGACTCAGGGTAGAATGTGCTTGGACATCTATTTCACTGGTTTTAAATTGGGGCGAATAACTTGCTTCTTCACGCACACTTTGCTGATAGATATTGGATCTCCACGTTAAACTTGCTTTTACAATGCAGAAAGAGGCTATTCAGCCCATCAATTCCATGCTAGTTCTCTCCAGAGCAACTCAGTCAGTCATAGAATCATCGAATAGAATTATAAAATCCCGACAGTGCAGAAGGAGGTCATTCGGTCCATCGGGTCTGCACCAACAACAATCCCACCCAGGCCCTATCCCTGTAACCCCATGTGTACTTACCCTGCTAATCCCCCTGACACTAAGGGGCAATTTAGCAAGGCCAATCAACCTAACCTGCACATCTTTGGAGTGTGGGAGGAAACCGGAGCACCCGGAGGAAACCCACGCAGACACGGGGAGAACGTGTGAACTCCACGCAGACAGTGACCCAAGCCGGGAATCAAACCCGGGTCCCTGGGGCAGTGGTGCTAACCGCTGTGCCACCGTGCCACATCCCCTGCTCTATCACCACAACCCTGCAAATTTATATCCCAATCCAATTTACTTCTGAGATTATTTATCCACTTCCATCACCCTGGGAGGCGGCAAATTCATTACCATTCACTCCTTCAGAAGTTCTGTCTCACATTCTACTCCTCCCCGCGCCGCCCCCCCCCCCCCCCCCCCCCCCCCCGCCCCACCGCCCCACCATGCACCAACATTTTAAATCCCTAAGGCTTTTACCATCAGCCAGTGAGAACAGTTTTTCCCCGTCTAAACCTATCATAAACTTGTTCACCTTGATCAAATCTCCCCTCGATTCTATTGCGCAGACAGAACAACCCCAGCTTGGAAAGAAATGTAGTTGGTGCAAATGGTTCCATCGTGTTTTGTTCATTGACAGTGGGCACCAGCTACTACCTCCTGTAGTATAAGGGTCTGGCACTTACAGGGTTAATGTGGGACTGAGTACAGTACCACCCACACAGTGATGTAAGAAGGCACATGACCCAGACCCAGGAGTCAGTGTGGCGTTGAACAGAGATGTGGACATGGAGATACCTCATTGGCTGTACTGTTTGCTGTTTTTATTCATTCGTGGGACATGGCGTCGCTGGCTGGCCAGCATTTATTACTCATCCTCACTTGCCCTTGGAGGGCAGTTGAGAGTCAACCACATTGTTGTGGCTCTGCAGTCACAAGTTGGCCAGACCAAGTAAGGGTGGTAGTATGGGGTGGGGGGGGAGGGGGCTGGTTACAGTGCGGGGTGGGGGGAGGGGGTGGGAGAGGGGGAGGGGCTGGTTACAGTGCGGGGTGGGAGAGGGGGAGGGGCTGGTGACAGTGGGGGCGAGGGGAGGAGGGGGAGGGGCTGGTTATAGTATGGGGTGGGGGGAGGGGGCTGGTTACAGTGCAGGTTGGGGGGAGGGGGTGGGAGAGGGGGAGGGGCTGGTGACAGTGCGGGGTTGGGAGAGGGTGTGGGGGCGGGGAGAGGGACTTCACTGAGTCTCTGTCTCCGGGGAATATGAAGAACTCGGCTGAAACCTGCATGAATAAATTTAACCACATTTTTAGAAAATACTGAAAAGAGAGGTATTCATATTTATAACTTGAAGTTGACATTGATCTGCACATTAATAAGTCTGTACTGAATGTTACTCTGCTGCTTTATTACATCAATTTTCAAATGCTAAATTAGGGTCACGTTGGAAAATAGTTTGGGAACCTCTGCTCTACACATCAATGTTTCTGGACTTAACTTGACCTTAAGAATAACAGCTTATTTTTGCAATGGAATAAATCTTTTGCTGAAGATTATTTTCCCCAGGTAGTTAACAGTGCGATTGAAATCCAGGCTGGATAGATTTTTGATATATTTTTTGTATAGAAGGGCATTTAAATCTTTGTGTGGGTGCCTGGCATCACTTGCGAGCTCCCAGGCCACCACTTGTGGATTATAGACTTGGTTGAAGGAAAAATGGTGGCGATGGCAGGAGGTGTGACTGCCACCGGCACATGGTGTGGCAGCCACTCGAAGGAAAAAGGACAATTAGAAGTACAGCACAGGAACAGGCTGTGGTGGACCTCAGTTGTGCCTTTGTCCTATATGGACCACCGTTGTGTGTGTTTGTCATACCTGGACACATCCCCTTCCAGTTTGGTGCCTCCCCTCAGCACCTAGTACAAAGGTGGCTGTCTCCTCCCCCTTGTTCAGTCCAGGTCGGTTAATTGTTGGGATCTGCTCCTGATTCTGTTGTGAATAAAAGCCTACACTTATATTGGCATATCGGTAGTCTTTCGCCTTATTGATAGTGCATCACAGGCCTTTCGGCCCTCCAAGCCTGTGCCGATCATGATGCCCTAACTAAACTAAACTAATCTTCAGCCCTTACTCGGTCTGTACCCCCCATTCCCTCCCTATTCATGTACCCATCCAGATAACTCTTAAATGTTGCTAATGTGCCTGCTTCCACCACCTCCTCTGGCAGCGCCTTCCACGCACCCATCACTCTCTGCATGAAAAGCTTCCCCCACACATCTCCCTTAAACTTTCCCCCTCTCGCCTTGAATGTGTGCCCCCTTGTAACTCACACTTGCACCCTGGGAAAAAGCCTTTGGCTATCCATCCTGTCGATGCCTCTCATAAACTTGGTTTATGAGTGGTTGGCACTGCTGCCTCACAGCACCAGGGACCCGGGTTCGATTCCCAGCTTGGGTCACTGTCTGTGTGGAGTTTGCAGTTTCTCCCCGTGTCTGCGTGGATTTCCTCCGGGTGCTCTGGTTTCCTCCCACAATCCGAAAGACGTGCTGGTTAGGTGCATTGACCCGAACAGGCGCCTGAGTGTGGCGACGAGGGGAATTTCACAGTAACTTCATCGTAGTGTTAATGTAAGCCTCGCTTGTGACTACTAAATAAACTTTACTTTACTTTAAACTTGTAGGCCTCTGGGTCTCCCCTCAGCCTCCGCCTTTCCAGTGAAAACAATCCTAGTTATTCAACCTCTCCTCATAGCCAACGCCCTCGAGACCGCAGTCAACTCACCACGACACGCGAAGGACTGGATCGAGAGCACGTTGACATGCGACGCTGGTGAGAGATCATGAAGTGTTGCAAGAGGAAAGATAGGAAAGAAGGAAAAGAAAGAATTTCATTCCTGTCGCACCGTTCACTGCCTCAGGATATTTGAAAGCACTTTGCATCCGATGAAGTATTTCTGGAAGTGCAGTCATAAAAGAGGAAGCATCACTGCCAGTGGCATACAAAGATGAGACTCAGAGGGGATGAAATGAAAGATTGACTCAATTCCAATCTTGCATTGGCTGGTATGTCAGTTTGGGGCCTATTTAATTCCAAAGATGGTCACATTTTAAAGTTTCATAGAATCCCTACAGTCCAGAAGGAGGCCATTCGGCCCATCAAGCCTGCACCGACAAGAATCCCACCCTAACCCCATAACCCCACACATTTGCCCTGCCAATCCCCCCAAAACTAGGTCAATTTAGCATGGCCAATCCACCTAACCAGCACGTCTTTTCGGACTGTGGGAGGAAACCGGAGCACCCGGAGGAAACCCATGCAGACACGGGGGAGAATGTGCAAGCTCCACTCAGACAGTGACCCAAGCCGGGAATCGAACACGGGTCCCTGGCGCTGTGAGGCAGCAGCGCTAACCACTGCACCACCGAGCCGCCCCTGGATGGCCTCCTTTCTCTGTAACGACAGCAAAAAAGGTGAAATGCGATGAGATAAAGACCAGGGATTGATGTTCATCTTATTGCTGAATGCAACTGGATTGGCCATCGTTAAGGCAACCACGTGATTGTCAGTTATTTGAATTCAGATATATTTGGGGTGGAGGGATAGAAGTCTCCCAGGCCAGGAATCTCTCCCCTGTTCTCTGAAAAGTAGAACCATTTTAATATCCAAATAGCTCACAAGATAGCACCTGTGACAGTGCAGCAATGCACGTGGAGTATCAGCCTAGACTTGTGGTGCTCACAAACCCACAACCTTCTCACTCAGATGTGAGAATGTGACCGACACAATAATTGCTCAAAACTGCAGGGATTAAATCACCAAAGCGTGCCCGAACAGGAAGTCAAAATTTGGGAATTCAAACGATGTTACACCCTTGCTGGAAGCGGGAATGCAGTGAATGACAACAACTCATACAGTGCCTTTCACATAATTAAACTAAACCCAAGACGCTTCACGGGCAGCATTAGTCAACAAAATTAGACACTGAACCACATCAGCAAGTATAGGACAGGCAACCCAAAGTCTGGCCAAAGATGTTTCAGGGAGCATCTTAAAGGAGGAATGTGAGGCAGTGAGGTTTAGGGAGGGAATGTGGGGCAGACAGATAGAGGTTTAGAGAGAGAATGTGAGACAGAGGGGTTTAGGGAGAGAATGTGAGACAGAGAGACAGAGAGGTTTAGGGAGTGATTGTGAGGCAAAGAGACTAGAGGTTTAGGGAGAGATTCTGAGGTAGAGAGACAGCGAGGTATAGGGAGAGATTGTGAGGCAGAGAGACAGTGAGGTATAGGGAGAGATTGTGAGGCAGAGAGACAGAGAGGTTTAGAGAGAGATTGTGAGGCAGAGAGACAGAGAGGTTTAGAGAGAAATTGTGAGGCAGAGAGACAGCGAGGTATAGGGAGAGATTGTGAGGCAGAGACAAAGAGGTTTAGGAAGGGAATGTGAGGCAGAAAGGTTTAAGGCAGGAATTCCAGAGTAAGGACCGAGGTGGCTGAAGGGACGGACACTGAGTGATTACAAACTGGGAAGGCAGAATGTCTGTGTGGAGTTTGCACATCTTCCCCGTGTCTGCGTGGGTTTCCTCCAGGTGCTCCAGTTTCCTCCTACAGTCCAAAGATGTGCAGGTTAGGTTGATTGGCCATGCTAAATTGCCCCTCAGTGTCAGGGAATTAGAAGGGTAAATGTGTGGGGTTACGGGAATAGGGCCTGGGTGGGATTGTGATCAGTACATACTCGATGGACTGAATGGCCTCCTTCTGTACTGTCGGGATTCTATGGATCTCTGAATTAGAGGAGCACAGATATCTGGGAGGATGATGGGCCTGGAGATCACAGGAGAGGGCGTGGCACAGGGAGGTATTTGAAAATAAGCTGAGGAATTTCTTTATTCTTTCCTGGGATGTGAATATATCTGGCAAGGCCAGAATTTATGACCCATCCCTAATTGCTCTTGAACTGAGTAGCCTGTTCAGAGAGTGGTTTATAATCAACCACATTGCAGTGGGTCTGGAGTCACGTGTTGGCCAGACCGGGTAAGGACAGCAGATTTCCTTCCCTAAAGGACATTAAAAGAACCAGCTGAGTTTTTTTTTTACGACAAGCAATGATAGTTCCATGATCGCCACTAATGAGACTAAGTTCCAATTCTAGATCCCATTAACTGATCTATAATTTCGCCAGCTGCTGTGGTGGGGTTTGAACCCATGTCCCCAGAGCATCAGCCTGGGTTTCTGGATTTGCAGTAACATTGTCACTGTGCTACAGTCTCCTCCAAATTCGCTGTCTCCTCCTTGACCTGGAACCAGTAGGGACGATAGGTGAATGGGACTTGATGCAAGTTAGGATGTGTGCACAGCAGAGTTTAGATGGTGAACAAGAACAGAAAATCTCAGCAGGTCTGACAGCATCTGTGGAGAGAGAATAGAGCCAATGTTGTTTCAGATTCCAGCATCTGCAGTATTTTGCTTTGATCTTAGAGTTTGGATGGCCTCAGGTTTACAGACGGTAGAATGGGAAAATTAGAAATGTTTACAAGCTAAAAATGGTGGAAAAACATAACGGATCCTTGAGGATTCAGAAGGAAGAAAGGAAAGGGCATAGACTCTAGTTCAGCAAAGCATGCAAGTTTCCATTTAATTAGTTCATGAGTAGGTTGATGAGTTTGTGGAGCAGATTGCCCAGTGACAGTGGAGGCGGACAGTGTTAGCAAATTCAATAAGGAGCTGAAACAAGTGGTGACACATTGAGGGCTGCTGATCGGACCGGCAGTCTGACTGAGTGGGTGAACAGAAGCCGCTGCTGATATTAGAAATAGATTGTGGGCAAGTGAAGATGGCTTCTCATTGGATATGTGAAAGCTGACCCTGTGCCAATAAGTGAGGTCATCCCGGGGGCAGCATTTAGATGCAAAAAAGAAAATAACCAAGGAAAGTTTCTTGGGGAACTCCAGAGATTATGGCGTGAGGTAGGGGAGAGAACCAATCGGACTGTAACGCATGCAAAGGCAATCCTGGAGAGGTGGGACCTGGGAACAAAAATGTATGCCTTTCCATAGCGCCTTTCACAACATCCCAAAATTCCGTAAAGCCTGTGGGGTGGACTTTTGAAGTGCAATAGAGGAGAAAACATGGCAGCCCAGAAATACACAGCAAGATCCCACATACAGCAGTGTGATAAATGGCCAGATGATTACTTTCAGGTTTGCTGACTGTGAGATCATTATTGATCAAGACATCAGTAGGGTTTGGTTTGATGGGTGGAGAAGGAGGAGGTGGGGGTCAGGATGGAGCTGGAGGTTACTCCCCAAATCCCCTTCTCCTTCAGATAATGCCATGGAATCTTTCACACCTACCCAGGAGGGGGGACAAGAGAATCAGTTTCCCGTCTCATTAGAAAGAGCACAACCCGTAGTACCACGATCAGAATGCTCTTCCAAGGGGGAGGCGATGGCCTAGTAGTATTATCGTTGGACTATTAAACCAGAAACTCAGCTAATGCTCTGGGGACCCGGGTTTGAATCCCTCCACAGTGGATGGTGGAATTTAAATTCAATATAAAATATCTGAAATTAAGAATCTACTAATGACCATGAAACCATTGTCGATTGTTGGAAAAACCCATCTGGTTCACCAATGTCCTTTAGGGAAGGAAATCTGCCGTCCTTACCTGGTCTGGCCTACATGTGACTCCAGAGCTACAGCAATGTGGTTGACTCTCAACTGCCCTTCGGCAACTAGGGATGGGCAATAAATGCTGACCAGCCAGTGATGCCCATGTCCCACTAATGAATTAAAAAATTATTAGACTCAAGAGCAGTGGAATTTGACCAGATGGGGGCGAATTTTCCCATTCCGCCCACCGTGGGAATTGGAGCAGGCAATGAGTGGACCACGGAAAGATCTGTTGACCTCGGGTGGGATTTTCCTGCCGCCCTCGCCCCGCAAATCCGGATTCCCAATTTGCCACAGCAAACATTTAATGGGAAATGGGCGTGGTCACCATATTGAATGTTGCCAAAAGAAAACAGAGCAATAATGCATTGGGGTCACAATAAAACAGGATGTTATCAGGAAATAGATGGTTATGACATAGATTTAGATGAGGAAAGGAGGATAAATAGCAGAATGGACAGTGTGGGCCGAATGGTCTATCTTTGTGCCGTTTTAATGCAAAAATGAAATAATTGTACCTGTAATCCTTCATCTAGTAATCCTCATTTTGCATTTATTTATTTTTTATTGGTTCATGGAATGTGGGCATCGCTGGCTGGGCCAGCATTATTGCCCATCCCTAATTGCCTTTAAGAAGGTGGTGGTGAGCTGCCTTCTTGAACCCGCTGCAGTCCACGTACTGTAGGTCCACCCACAGTGCTGTTTGGGAAGGAATTCCAGGATATTGATCCAGTGAGAGTGAAGGAATGATGATATACTTCCAAGTCAGGATGGTGAGTAACTTGGAGGGCAACTTGCAGGTGGTGGTGTGCCCTGGTATCTGCTGCTCTTGCCCTTCTAAGCAATAGAGATTACGGGTTTGGAAGGTGCTGTTGAAGGAGCCTTGGTGAATTGCTGCAGTGCACCTTGCACATGTCACACCTCTGATTGGTCTTTCCTGAGGCAGTGCCTCAAATTGAAAACCTGGTGAGAGGCAGGTAAAATCAAATCGGCAACTTACCGGCTGGTATCCCACACCGATTCTCTGCCTCATATTTTCACCTGCCCTCCTGAAGAGGTAGCAAGGACATTGACCTGATTTCCAGTGCTTAGGTCAGAGGATTGGGATCTATTGATGTCATGGAGGTCTGATCGCAATTTTCCATGTGCCCTGGGCACTGGGTGTTGAGTGGGTTAAAATCTCGTGCACTGTGATTTTCCCACCGGATGAACTCGGCAGGAATTGGAAAAGACCCAAACAAGGATTTTTGTAACGGGATTTTTAGCTTTAAATTTGGGGATGGTCCTGCCCATTTTTCTTTGAGAACAAATGACCAGCAATGTGGCTGACTATCCATAATAGACTCTGGAGCTAACTGGGCCGGGAATTGTGCTGTCACATCTTGGGTTCGGCCGTTTCCTGGCTTGTAACCACACCAGCAACTTGCATTCATGTGACACTTTTACTGTAATAAAACATCCAACAGCACTATCAAAGAAGCAAAATTCATTTCATTTAAACCTCAAACCCACACCCCGGCTGGAATTTTACTGGAATCAGGATGGGCGAGGCTTACAGAATGGAATTCTTTGTTGGGCCTCGGGCGGGGCTTTACGGGCCTCAGCCGAGCGAGGTCATAAAATCGCGGCCCCCATGTCTTAACAGTGACAGGTGGGAGCAGGGGACAAGGCCAAAAGGTCAAAACTTTGGCTGAAAGCATTTTGGGATTTCTGGAGGATATGAAAATGCTAGAAAAATGCAGAGCCTTTGAGGTAGGAATGGGGGAAAAATAATTCCATTTTAAATGTTGAAGAGTGGAGAACATTTTAGTAACTCCCAGGGGCAATGTTCGAGAACAAAACTCAGCATCCCAAAATTGGGCCAAGTGATAAACCTTGTGCTCCATTGGCTGGGCATCGATACTGAGCAGTTTGCACTCTCCATGTACCAGGCACCCTCCGACAGCACCGCAGCACCAGCTCAAAGTGAATTGCCAGCTGTAAGTGGCTTAATCTTCCATCCCAGTTGTCTGCAAATCGTTAAATTGTACGGTTGATTTATGATGGAGAAAAGTGAGTCATTTCCCCCTGGGGCCCATATCTTCTCATTACAGGCATGAATGATGCTTTGAATTATTATGCTCACACAAAGAAATAGGAGGGAGGATAGAGAGCAGTCGTGTGATATTGGAAAATGAAGTGACGTCGCAATCGATTTCCCTCGCTGGGAATTCTCTCGGGCATTTTACCGATCCCACACTCATTGCTTTGGCACGAAATCAGCGTGAAATCCTATTCACACCCATAGAGCAGCACGGTGGTACCGTGGTTAGCACTGCTGCCTCACAGGAGCCCGGGTTCAATTCCCAGCTTGGGTCACTATCTGTGCAGAGTCTGCACGTTCTCCCCGTGTCAGCATGGGTTTCCTCTCCAGTTTCCTCCCACAGTCTGAAAGACGTATTGGCTAGGTGCATCGGACGGCAGATTTTCTTCCCTAAAGGATATTACTGAACCAGATGGGTTTTTACAATAATTGACAATGATCATCATTAGACTTTTAATTCCAGATTTATATTGAATTCAAATGGTGGGATTCGAACCCTGGTCCCAAGATCAGTACCCTAGATCTCTGGATAATTAGTAGGGTAACAATACCATTCCGGGCAGCACAGTGGCATTGCTGCCTCACAGCAACAGGGACCCAGGTTCAATTCTGGCCTTGGGTGACTGTCTATGTGGAGTTTGCACATTCACCCTGTGTCTGTGTGCATTTCCTCTGGGTGCTCCGTTTTCTTTCCACACTCCAAAGATGTGCAGGTTAGGTTGATTGACCGTGCTAAATTGACCCTAGTGTCAGCGGGACTAGCAGGATAAATATGTAGGGTTACGGGAATAGGGCCTGGGTGTGATTTTGTTGTCGGTGTAAGCTCGATGGGCCGAATGGCCTCCTTCTGCACTGTGGAGATTCTAAGATTGTATGATTCTATCCTTGCCCGGTCTGGCCTACACGTGACTCCAGACTCACAGCAATGTGGTTTACTCTTAAATCCCCCTTTTTTGGGGCAACTATCAATTCTGAAAGACACCCTGTAAAGGCAAGTCCTCCTTTTTGATGCTCTCATGAAATGGAAGGTGATTTAGGAGAAACCATGCTATCACAATATCCCATGTCCACTCTGGAGTTTCTTATCAAACCTCGAACCAACATGGAGGCTGGGAGATACTCTTCTGGAATAACATTTTGACTGAGTTTGGTTTCTTTTGCTTTGAAGTTTAATCCACAACCCCAGATGCTTTCTCTTGCCAATTTCATTGCTGTGGAGCTAAAGTTAACTTAATCACAATATTTTCATCTAATTTACACAAAATTACTCATAGGTTAAATAGATTTTAAAAATCCCAATAATCTACTTTATTTACAATTTATCATTGTCCCTGGAGAATAAAATCCTGATGCATCCAGTTATGGTCATTGAGACTTGAGGCAAACATCTATGCCCTGGTGCCAGTGAAGATAAGAGCTCCATGACTGACACTGAGCATCAGAGAATTGAATTCTGAGACTAGATTGAAGCAAATTTGACCAATTGGTTCTAAAAGATCATTAAAATGCCAAAACAGGTACAAAAGCAATCTAAAACACTCTTAATGACTGGCTCTGATGTCTTGCGAACTAGAATACAGGAAGTATGCTGCATCTAGATTAAGCCTGGGGCACAGCACACCTGGAGCAGGATTTTCCGGCCACACTCGCCCTGAAATCGGAAAACTCCGCCCAAGGTCAAAGGACAAAGAACAAACAAAGAACAAAGAACTGTACAGCACAGGAAACAGGCCCTTCGGCCCTCCAAACCTGTGCCGCTCCTTGGTCCAACTAGACCAATCGTTTGTATCCCTCCATTCCCAGGCTGCTCATGTGACGATGTCAGCATGCTCCACCACCCTACTTGGCAGCGCATTCCAGGCCCCCACCACCCTCTGTGTAAAAAACATCCTTCTAATATCTGAGTTATACTTTGCCCCTCTCATCTTGAGCCCGTGACCCCTCGTGAACGTCACTTCTGATCTGGGAAAAAGCTTCCCACTGTTCACCCTATCTATCCCCTTCATAATCTTGTACACCTCTATTAGATCTCCCCTCATTCTCATTCCTTGGTATGGTCCGCCCATGGTTCCCGTGGCAGGCAGAACGGGAAAATTTGCCCCCTGGAATTACTGTGAGTCATCCTGGGCAACACACAATGCACCTCGGACATTCTCTCTTCCACCTTCTTCCGTCGGGAGAAAGATACAAGAGTCTGAGGCCACGTATCAATCGACTCAAGAACAGCTTCTTCCCTGCTGCCGACAGCCTTTTGAATGGACTTACCTGGCACTAAGTTGATCTTTCTCTACATCCTAGCTATGACTGTAACACTACATTCTGCACTCTCTCCTTTCCTTCTCTATGAACGATATGCTTTATATAGCCCATAAGAAACAATACTTTTCACTGTATGTTAATACATGTGACAATAATAAATCAAATCAAATCAAATCAAAACACCTTAGCAAAGATATATTGACCTTGGTGGGAGTACAGCATAGATTTAGCATAATTACATCAATGGTCAAAATGCCAGGGGAGATGACACAAACTAAGATTGTATTTCCCAAGTTAAAAAGCTAAACAGTGATTTTTTTTTAAAATGCTCTTTCTTGGGATGTAGGCTTCGCTGGCTGGGCAAACATTTATTGTCCATCCCTCATTGTCCTTTGAGAAGGCGGTGGTGAGTCGCTTCTTGAACCGCTGCAGGCCCTGTGGTGTAGGTACATCCACAGTGCTGTTAGGGAAGCAGTTCCAGGATTTTGACCCAGTGACAGTGAAGGAACGGCGATATATTTCCAAGTGAATGGCTTTGAAGGGAACTTGCAGGTGGTGATGTTCCCATATATCCGCTGCCCTTGTCCTTCTAGGTGGTAGAGGTCGCAGGTTTGGAAGGTGCTGTTGAAGGAGCCTTGGTGAGTTGCTGCAATGCATCTTGTAGTTGGTACATAATGATGCCACTGTGCATTGGTGGCTGAGGGAGTGAATGTTTAAGGTGACAGACAGGATGCCAATCAAGTTGTCTGCTTTGTCTTGGGTGGTGTTGAGTTTCTTGAGTGTTGGAGCTGCACTCATCCATCCAAGTGGAGAATATTCTATCACATTCCTGATGTGTGCCTTATGGATGGTGGGCAGGTTTTGGGGAGTTAGGAAGTGAGCTATGTACCACAGAATTCCCTTAAAACCATATTATTTATATGGCTGGTCCAGTTCAGTTTCTGGCCAACGGTAACCCCCAGGATATTGATAGTGGGGGATTCAGTGATAGTAATGCCATTGAATGTCAAGGGGAGATCGTTGGATTCTCTCTTATTGGAGATGATCATTGCCTGGCACTTGTGTAGCATAAATGCAACTTGCTACTTATCAGCTCAAGCCTGGATATTGTCCATGTCGTGCTGTACTTGGACATGAATTTCTTCAGTATTTGAAGCGTAACGAATGGTGCTGAACATTGTGTAAATATCAGCGAACATCCCCATTTCTGACTTTCTGATGGAGGGAAAATCATTGATGAAGCAACTGAAGGTGGTTGGGTCTAGGACACTACCCGGAGGGACTCCTGCAGTGATGTCCTGGAGCTGAGATGATTGACATCCAATCATCACACCCATTTACGACTTCAACCAATGGAGAGTTTTGCCCTTGATTCCCATTAACTCCAGTTTTGCTCGTGGTCCTTGATACCACACTCAGTCAAATGCTGTCTTGATCTCAAGGGCAGTCACTCCCACCTCACTCTTGGGATGAGCTCTTTTGTCCATGATTGAACCAAGGCTATATATAATGAGGTCAGGAGCTGGGTGACCTTGGCAGAACCCAAACTGAGCGTCAGTGAGCAGGTTATTGCCGAGTAAGTGCCACTTGCTAGCATTGTTGATGACCCCTTCCATCACTTTACTGATGGTCAAGAATAGATTAATGGTACAGTAATTGACCCTGTTGGATTTGTCCTGCTTTTTTTGTACAGGACAGACCCGGGCAACTTTCTATTTTGCTGGGTATTTGCCAGTGTTGTAGCTCTACTGGAACAGCTTGGCTAGGGATGTGCCAAGTTCTGGAGCAATAAGCTTCAAGACATTTGCTAGAATATCGTCAGGGCCCATAGCTTTTGCAGTATCCAGTGTCTTCAGCCATTCTTGATATCACGCAAAGTCCATTGAATTGGCTGAAGGTAGGCATCTGTGATGCTGGGGACCTCTGGAGGAGGCCAAGATGGATCATCCACTCTTGGCGATGGACATTGAAGTCCCCCACCCAGAGTGTATTCTGTATCCTTGCCACCTTCAGTGCTTTTCCAGTTGATGGTCAACACAGAGGAGTACTGATACATCAGCTGAAGGGGACTGTAGGTGGTAATCAGCAGGAGGTTTCCTTGCCCATATTTGACTTGATGCCATCAGTCCAGTGCCAATGTTGAGGACTCCCAGGGGAAACCCCCTCCCCATTCTACAATGGAGAGAAAATCTGTGGAATTATATAAGGGACCCTCAGATGCTTTTGGCGGGGAGAAGGAGGGACTTTAGATTTTTAAAACATGGCAGTTTGGTGATGATGTTTTGGGAGCACCGGCTTGGAGTCAATAGACGCAACTTACTAGACAATGAAGACTGAATCATCCCAAGTTTAACTTATCAAATAATTCAGCTCCCTTGTGTTCAAATGGCAAGAATCTGGATGTTAACATCACTGCACACTGTCCAAACAAAATCATTTATGAAATAAAACCCGACAGAAAAAGGATGATAATGTTCATCACAAATCTCCCTGGTGCTGAGGTTGAAACAGAGTTGAGACCAGCGTAGCCGAACTGTGGTGCCGTCTCCTCAGAATAATATTCTTCACGGCTCACAGACAAGAGGGAATCATTTCCTTGTTCTAAAGCTGAAGGGAAAGGGAATTAAGAGCCTGGAATATCTTGCCAACAGAATAAGTGTCGGCCAACAACGAGTTTCAGTAAAGATCTTTCACTTTGTTACTCGTGATTTTGATGCTATTCACGAGGAGGCATTTTTCTCCATTTGCCGGCACTCAGGTTTCATAGAATTACCCAGAATTCCATCAGAACGGAACTGTCCAATTGGCCCAAACGATCTGCCCACCCCTGATTTTAATTGCTCCACCATTGGTGGCTGAGTCTTCAACTGCCTGAACCCCAACCTCTAAAATTCCCCCCTAAAGCTCTTGGGCCTCTCTACCTCAGCTTCCACCTTGAAGACGTTCCTTTCTGACCAAGCTCTTGGTCAGAGCTTGGAGTCTTTGATGTTATAAGGAGCTGCTATAATACCTCCTGACATGGTTCAGTGTCTTATTGTGTTTTATCTTCATCATTGGCTGTCCTGCGAGGATGACATTTACCCAAGGCCTTGAGTTTCTGCCATGGGTATTCATGTTCATGTGGGGCGGCACGGTGGCACAGTGGTTAGCACTGCTGCCTCACAGCGCCAGGGACCCAGGTTCGATTCCTGCCTTGGGTCACTGTCTGTGCGGAGTTTGCACGTTCTCCCTGTGTCTGTATGGGTTTCCTCCCACTGCCCAAAGGTGTGCAGGTTAGGTGCATTGATCATGCTAAATTGGCCCTTAGTGCCCAAGGATGTGTATGTTAGAGGGATTAGCAGGGTAAATATGTGGGGTTTCGGAGATAGGGCCTGGGTGGGATTGTTGTCAGTGCAGACTCAATGGACCGAATGGCCTCCTTCTACACTGTAGGAATTGTATGATTGGATTGTATGTGTGTGAGCGAACAGGCAGACTTTTGACTGCAGATCTTTGGGCACAGGACGTCCCATGAGGAAATGGGATCCACAGTGGAGGATTTGATTCCTTTTATTTCCTTCTCTGCCATCAGTCTGTCCCATCGTTAAGGCATTTCAACTCAAAGTGTGATGCATCTTGATGGGCAAGTTGTCACCATGCTGAATGACTGATGGCCAGCTCCCAATCATTGATGTCAATGCTGTTGCATTTGAAGGTAAGTTTCAGGGTGACTTTGAGGCGTTTTTCTTATTCATTCGTGGGACATGGGCATCACTGGTTAGCCAGCCTTTATTGCCCATCCCTAATTGCCCTTGAGCTGAGTGGCTTGGCCATTTCAAAGGGCAGTTGAGAATCAACCACATTGCTGTGGCTCTGGAGTCGCATGTAGGCCAGACCAGGTCAGGGTGGCAGATTTCCTTCCCTAAAGGACATTAGTGAACGAGATGGGTTTTTCCGACAATCGATAATGGTTTCATGGTCACCAGTAGATTCTTAATTCTAGATATTTTTTATTGAACTCAAATGACACCATCTGCCATGACGGGATTTGAACCCGTGTCCCCAGAACATTAGCTGAGTTTCTGGATTAATAGTCTAACGATAATATCACTAGGCCATCGCCTCATTTGTTTTCCCCTGAAATGCTGGCCGTTTGAGGGTTGAGAAAATAGGGTCTGGTGTGGGAGATGCTTCTTGGTCTTCTGGACACACTGTCCAGTCCAATTCATTTTGCAGGAGTTTTGCCTGAACGTATGTAGAGCTGGCTTCAAGAAAGGCACTAGCATTTATTCGCGAACACAATAATTGGTAGCAAGAGTAGACCATTCAGCCCCTCAGCCCTCTCTGCTATCCCATCAGGTCATGGTTGATCTGATTGTTGTCTCAACTCCACTTTCCTGTCAGCCCGCCCCATCTCCACCCGTCCCCCGCATAATGCTTAATTCCCTTTTCAATCATAGCCGTGAATGTATTCAGTGTCCCAGTTTCCACTGCTCCCTGGGGTAGAGTTCTCAGATTAGCAACCCTCTCAGAGAAAAGAATCCTTATCATCCCTGTCCTTCATGGGAGACCTCTTATTTTTAAACTGTGCCCCCTACTTCTAGGTTCCCCCCACGAGGGAAAACATCTTCCCAGCATCCACTCCGTCAAGTCCCCTCAGAATCTTATGTCGGAGAATGAGATCACCTATCATTCTGCTGAATTCCAATGTTTAAAAGCCCAGCCTGTTCAACCTTTGGGGTCACAATGAGGTCACAATGGGGTTCATGTGCACTTGCCAGAAGCTACATATATTCATACCTAGGGCCTTATCCTCCGCAAAGAGAAGGACTACGAGTGGGATTTTCCATCCGCGCCCTCCCCAAGGCCGGAAATTCCCGCCCAAGGTCAATGGACGTTTGCACGGTCCGCCCCTGTCCGCTCGGATTCCCGTAGCGGATGGGATGGGAAAATTCCGTCCTATGTCCAGGCATTCTGCCTGTTTTTAATAAAACAAAAGCATGAAGCACATTGGTTCTCTTATGTATTCCTCATGGCAACAGGTTGACCAATCAGAGTTGAGTTGACTTTTTCGAATTTAAACAAAAGCTTAGAGGATAACTGTTCCCTGGTGCATTCTCCATGGCAACACATCAACCAATCAGAGTCTACTTGCCAATGACTAGGCACCCTTTTCTCAGGCAATATAAATGGCTATTCCCTTTGAAATTTGGCGTTCTCTCTGCTGTCCTGATGAGTGCATGTCGAAAAGCTTCGATGGTCTCTCTTTACAGCACCAGCTAACAGATATTGAAACATCTTTATGTGTTGTGGAGGGTTAGCTTTTCATTCAGAATATCCATTCTGTTCTGACTTCCCTCAAATTCTGAAGCCTCAGGGTTTGTGAGGCAGCACCAGATGCTTAAGACTAATTAACACACAAATCAAAGCGTCAACAATAGGGACTTTGGAAGTGGAATGATTCCTAAAAGAAAAACAATTTTATTGCCCTTATTTTTCTGCAGAGCTTCGAGTTTAGGGAGACACAAGGATATCTTCAACATATTTTATGATTATCTGGCTTAGCCTTTCAGATTGCTGGCAGGGTCAGAGGAACTGGTCTCCCCGACATGATAGCTGTAATTGGGTTTCAGGTCAGGCACAGTGACCTTGACACAGAGATGTTAAGATCAGTTCAGTTCCTGAAAAACCTGGTGTTAGTTTCTTTATGTTTGTGTGTAAATTATCTTTTAGACATGGGGGGGGGGGGGCAGGAGAATGGCAGGGGAGAACTTCAATAAGTATAAGATGAGGAACATAAAAGGATAAGAAACCGGAGCAGGAGTGGGCCATTCGGCCCCTCGAGCCTGCTCCACCAATCCATAAGATCATGGCTGCTCTGACTGCGACCACAACTCCACTTTCCTACCTGTGCAGAAGGGGGCCATTCAGCCCATCAAGTCTGCAACGACCACAATGCCACCCAGACCCTATTCCTATAACCCCACATATTTACCCTGTTAATCCCCCTGACACTAGGGTCAATTTAGCATGGCCAATCAACCTAACCCGCACATCTTTGGAGAATGCGCAGACTCCACACAGACCGTGACCCAAGCTGGGAATCGAACCCGGGTCCCTGGTGCTGTGAGGCAGCAGTGCTAACCACTGTGTCACTGTGCCATGCGTTACTGGACAAGTATTCCAGAGAGCTGGATCCATGAGATATGGGTTCAAATCCCACCATGAAATTTAAATTTAATCAATTAAACAAACCTGAAATCAAAAGCTGGTGTATGTAACAGAGTGCGTGAAAAGGGAAGGATTTCTGCCGACCTTACTCCATCTGGCCTTTACGTGACTCCAGCCCCACAGCAATGTGGTTGACTCTGAAATGGTGGAACAAGCTGCTGAGTTGTAGTCAAGGAGGTGGCTCACTATCATCTTCTCAAGGGCAATAAATGCTGGCCTTACCAGTGATGCTCACCCCTAATGCATGAATAAATAAAACTCAAGTCTCCATGAGATCCTATCTCCTCTTCTCGTTGAAGAATTCACATTTTTCCTATGTTCTGCCTCATCCCAAAGCCCTCTGACTAAAGGATTAAGCCTCGTTCCACCCCAACTGACCCGAACTTTCCCTGCACCAACCGCAGCCCAACTCCACTCCCAGTCACACAATATTCCCAGAGTTTGGAGGGGGACTTTTTTGTACCTTAACAATCAAAGATTGAAGCTAATATTCAAGGTTAGGCCTAGAAAGGGTTGATTTATCTTCAACGTGAGTTGTCTCAGGATTGGAAGCCAGTGATTAGCAATAGAAAGAATTTCTACAATGCTTTGCACATGATGGAATGCCAAATCTTTACAATCAATGAGGTCCTTCTGAATGTAGCCATTGTAACCACTTCCTCGTCTGATTATTCCATGAGTAAACAACATTTGGAACAACTTTCCTATCCCAGACCCAGAATGTTGTAATACTCACAATTTATTGGCCTCAACATCACCTCCACTCCTCTGCAAGTAAAGCCTAAACCTTGGGCAAGATTTTCCAGCTTTTGCCAGGATCTTCTGGTCCCATCAAAGCCAACGAAGATTTGAATAGCTTGGGGAAGCTTGCCACAGTGGGGCCGGGAAATCCTGGCCCTAGTCTTAGAATATCTTAATAGTAGATTTCAACCTACTGCCATTTTGTTGCACCACTTAACATACCCACCTCATCAAAGAACAAAGAAAATTACAGCACAGGAACAGGCCCTTCGGCCCTCCAAGCCTGCACTGACCATGCTGCCCGACTTAACTAAAACCCCTACCCTTCTGGGGACCATATCCATCCTGGTTCTAAAGGGTCGTCTCTTTACTCTGAGGCTGTGCCCTTGGATCCTAGTCTCTCCTACTAATGGAAACATCTTTCCCACGTCCACTCTATCTTGCCTTTCAGTATTCAGTAAGATTCAATGAGATCCTCCCTCATCCTTCTAAACTCCATCGTGTACAGACCCAGAATCCTCAAACACTCCTCATATGTCAACTTTTTCATTCCTGGGATCATTCTCGTGAACCTCCTTTGGACTCTCTCCAAGGCCAGCACATCCTTCCTTCGATATGGAGTCAAAATTGCTCACAATATTCTAAATGGGGTCTGGCCAGAGCCTTATAAAGCCTCAGCAGTACATCCCTGCTCTTGTATTCTCGTCCTCTCGACATGAATGCTAACGTTGCATTTGCCTTCCTCCCTACCAAATCAAACTTCAAGTTAACCTGAAGAGAATCCTGAACTAAGGCTCTCAAGTCTATTTATGCTTCCAATTTCTGAATTCCCTCCCCATTTAGAAAAGTCTATACCTCGATTCTTCCCACCAAAATGCATAACCTCACACTTTCCCACGTTGTGTTCCATCTGCCACCTTTTTGCCCACTCTCCTAACCTGTCCAAGTCCTGTGGGGGAACTTGCCCCTCGGGGGAATTTAAATTCAGTCAATTAATACATTTGGAATTTTAAAAACGTTAGTCTGTGAATTATCATAAAAATAATGGGTTGCCAGAAAAACCCATCTGGTTCACTAATGTCCTTTAGGGAAGGAAATCTGCCATCCTTACCTGGTCTGGCCTACCTGTGAATCCAGAGCCACAGCAATGTGGCTGACTCTTAACTATCCTTTGAAATGATCTAGCCAGCCACTCTGCTGGACTCAAGAAAAGACTAGGGTATCACATTGGCACAGTGGTTTCCACTGCTGCTTCATAGAGCCAGGGACCCGGGTTCGATTCCCGGCTTGGGTCACTGTCTCTGTAGAGTTTGCACGTTCACCCCATGTCTGCGTGGGTTTCCTCCGGGTGCTCTGGTTTCCTCCCACACTCCAAGGATGTGCGTGTTAGGTTGATTGGCCATGCTAAATTGCTCTTTAGTGTCAGGGGTCTGGCAGGATAAATATGTGGGGTTACGGGAATAGGGCCTGGGAGGGATTGTGGTCGGTGCGGACCCGATGGGCTGAATGGCCTCCTTCTGCACTATAGAATTTTATGATTCTATGAAGCTGAATCAATACTTCCTTGAAGGCATTTACAGATGGGCAATAATTGCTGGCCTTGCCAACGACGCTCAGATCCCACAAACGAGTAAAAGAAAACACAGTTCCAGATATTTACATTTCCGATTGTTCCGATTCCCAGTAACTTATTCTGCAGAAATTACGCCTCTTCTTTGCCAACTTTAAGACTTTCCCACTGAATCCTGATGCCCATCTGGAATTTGATCCTGGGTTGGATGGAAAGAATACTGGATTTAGGGCCACCGATGCCTGGTCTGTCCCTGTCGCTCCGACTGCTTTGTGCTTCCCTCTTCTGTCCCGACCCCAGCTCCCAACTTCTGATGAGGGAGGCAGCCACCAGTACCAACACCCACCACTCATCATTCCCAAAAGCAACACACCCATGTTAAAAAAAACAGTAAAACATGTTTGTGTTGACCACATAATAATATTTAGCTTTGAACAGCTTTCGGCAATTTAATTAGCAAATAGTTTAGCTTCTGAGTGAAGCAACTCTGATGCAGACCTGACAACTCGGATGATTTACCTGGGCTGACAGTGATGGTATGTGTAGTTTTAATTAAAAGTAGTTTACATTTTCACGCGTCAGTGGATGGGACATTCCAAGCACAGACACATCAGGAGCGTCTTGAGGAGTTGACAAGACTATTTACAGTTGGACCGATGCAGAATCCAACAGTGGTTTTGTTAAATTTTATTTAGAGTCGCCTTTAAATCTCAACTCTTACACTCCATAAATTGTTGAAACCAGCCTTCCGTTTGCTTAGAGGCCCAGACAGAGTAGACGTGGCGAGGATGTTTCCACTAGTGGGAGAGACTAGAACTCGAGGGCAGAACCTCAGAGCTCCTTTAAAACCGTAAGAAGTCTCACAGTACCAGGTTAAAGTCCAACAGGTTTATTTGGAATCACGAGCTTTCGGAGCGCTGATCCTTCATCACCTGATGAAGGAGCAGCGCTCCAAAAGCTCATGATTCTAAATAAACCTATTGGACTTTAACTTGGTGTTGTGAGACTTCTTATTGTGCCCACCCCAGTGTCGTTAAGACAGAGATAGATAGGTTCTTGATCAATAAGAGGATCAAGGGTTACGGGGAAAAAGCAGGAGAATGGGGATGAGAATCATATCAGGCATGACTGAATGGCGGAGCAGACTCGATGGGCCGAATGGCCTAATTCTGTTCCCATACCTTACGTTGTTATAAGTGGGGGAGGGGAGCGATTCTGGGAAGACCATGGAGTGAACACATTTGGCTGGGATTTTCCACTCCCATTTCTCTGGGGCTGGTTTGGTGACGGGAGAAGTGAACCTCGCGAGAGATCCAAATTGTATATACGTCGGCAGGAAGTCTCGCTGTAATTGTCCCCTCTGGAGGAGCTCAGAAGAATGCATCATCGCTTGGGGCAGTGTGTGGTGTGGGGTGTGGTGTGGGGTGGAAAGAGGGTAATACCCGGGCAGTACCCATTGCGGTCGGCAACTACAACACTGCTTTTCCCGCCCGCTGCCACACTCTGCATAAGAAAGGGAACATTCCACCCATTGAATCGTACAACACTTGGCCCATCATACCCATACTTGCTCTTTCCTGTTTCTTCCCTGTGGTCTCGCAAACTTTCCTTTTCACCACTTATCCAATTCCCTTTTGAAAGTTGATATTGAATCCGCTTCCACCACCCTTTCAGGTAGCACGGTGGCACAGTGGTTAGCACTGCTGCCTCACAACGCCAGGGACCCAGGTTCGATTCCCAGCTTGGGTCACTGTCTGTGTGGAGCTTGCACATTCTTCCCGTGTCTGCGTGGGTTTCCTCCGGGTGCTCCGGTTTCCTCCCACGGTGTGAAAGACTGTGCGGGTTAGATGGATTGGCCGTGCCAAATTAACCTTACTGTCAGGGGGACTAGCTGGGATAAATGTATGAGATTATGGAGACAGGGCCTGGGTGGGATTGTGGTCGGTGCAGCCCCGATGGGCCGAATGGCCTCCTTCTGCACTGTAGGATTCTATGAGATCTGTGTTCCCAATCATCGTTGTCGAAAAATTGTTTTCTCCTGTCACTTCTGCTTTTGTAGCCAATCCTCTTAAATCTGTTGTCTCAGACAACACTCGCTCTGGGATCTTAATGGTAAGCCAGAGATCAGCCATGATTTCATTGCCTTGTAGAGAGCAATAGCGAACTATGGGGTCCTGAATCCCCTGGGTAATTCAAAAAAGGTGCTAAGCTTGACCATGTCCCTTTTCTTTGCAGAGAATGAGACCGTGACAACGCTTTGGCCAATCAATTGCCTTGCCAACTAATCAACATTGTTTCCTCCTTTCGGAATCCATAAATTGTTGTGATTTTTTTGAAATTTGGCATTCTTGCATTTGCCCTGATAAGTGCAAGATGAAAAACTTCAGCAACACGTCTGTCTCTTGTTGAACAATATTCAAATGCTGAGGACTGAAGTGTTATGCTTCATCTACCCTCTCAGGGTGGATGTAAAAGATTTTATTGCATGATTTGATGAAAAGGGTTATTGACCTGACTGACACTTACCCCTCCTATCAACACCAGCAGTAGACCAGCTTGTCATCCTTTCCAATGCTGTCCATGGGATCTTGATGTGTTCACATTTACTGCCACATTTCCCAAGTTAACAGCAGTGATAACACATCAAACTGATTGCATTGCTTGTGAAGTGCTTTGGGACTTCATGTTAATCAAATAATTGGTATTAGAACTTACACTCTTGAGAGTGTAAAATGGCGGCAGGGCTGTTGGAGTTGGTGGGGATTCCATCCAAGAGTTAGAGGCGCTATAATTCAAGTCAATTCTTTCTGTAGAAATGACCGAATGCTTTATTCTGTTGAAGGCCTTGCATGATTAGCCACTGGAACATATTCCACACACCTCTCCCAGGTCAGTGACGGATCTGGGTTGGGCCTTTGAGTAGAGGTGTAGCAACAACAGATAATGCCCTTTATCCATAGACTATATTTGGATAAGTAGATGGATGGGAAAGGATTAGAGGGATATGGGCCAAACGTGGGCGATTGGGACTTGCTGGAAGGGCACCATGGTCGGCACGGACCGGTAGGGCCGACGGGTCTGTTTCCCTGCTGTACAGCCGGAATTTTACTGGCATGGCCGCTCCAGAATCGGTGGGGGGGGGGTGAGGCTCGCAGAACGGAATTCTCTGTTGGCCTCGGGCAGGATTTTACGAGCCTCGCACAAGCGAGGTCATAAAATCCCAGCCTATGACTATATCCAGACGGTGGAGATAGTGAGGTTCTGGCCTCATGTCACACTCCTGTAATAGCCTTCACACATCATGCAACAACAACTTGCATTTAGATAGCCGCCTCTAATGGAGAAAAACAACCCCTGGCATTTACTCCAGCCATTTCTCCTGATCCTCCACTCTAAAAGTCTCTGGAGGGAGTGCAGAGAATGTCCAGACCAGACTGGCCCCTGGGTTGGCAGGACGACATATGAGGAGAGATTGAGTCGGTTATGGTCCTATTCACTGGAGTTTACAAGAATGAGAAGGGGATCTCATAGAAACCTATAAAATTCTTACAGGACGAGATAGGGTAGATTCAGAAAGGATGTTCCTGATTGTGGGGGAGTCCAGAACCAGGGGTCACAGTCTGAGAATTCAGGGTAGACCATTTAGAATGGAGATGAGGAGACATTTCTTCACCCGGAGAGTGGTGAGCCTGTGGAATTCGCAACCACAGAAAGTAGTTGAGGCCAAAACATTGTACGTTTACAAGGAGCAGTTAGATATAGCATTCGGAGCGAAGGGGATCAAAGGATATGGGGGGAAGGCAGGATCAGGTTATTGAGTTGGACGATCAGCCATGATCGTAATGAATGGCAGAGCAGTCTCGAAGGGCTGAATGGCCTACTTTTGTCCTACTCTCTATGTTTCTATGTATAAGAGCCTGGATTCCTGTCCCCTTTCCGGAAGTACTATCCCCATGGTCCACAGAAATCCTAGAAACATAGAAGTATAGAGAAAATAGAAATGTAAATCAGGCAGGGGGCTGGACAGCTGTATTCAGCCAAACAATCAATCTCTCTTGGATCTACCCATCACTCCACGAGTAATCCAGAGGCCCAGGCTGATCTTTAGGGTCACAGGTTCAAATCCCAGCACGCCAACTAGTGGAATTTAAATTCACTTAATAAAATCTGGAATTGAAAGCTAGTCTCAGTGTTGCAGACCATGAAACTATCATCAATTATTATAAAACCCCATCTGGTTCACTAATGTGCTTTAGGGAAGGAAATCTGCCGTCCTTACCTGGTCTGACCGACATGTGACTCCAGAGCCACCGCAATGTGGTTGACTCTTGAAATGCCCTCTGAAATGGCCCAGCAAATCACTCAGTTCAAGGGCAATTGAGAGATGGGCAACAAATGCTGACCTTGCTAGTGATGCCCACATCCCATGAAAGAAATATTCTCAACGATTGAGCTGTCTGGGATAGAGAATTCCCACAACTCAAAACCCTCCCAGTGAAAACATTTCTCCTTATCTGAGTATAAAATCATAGAATCATTGACATAGGTAGGAAGAGTGATGAGGTCCTGCAGCAGCAGTTTAGGGAGTTAGGTAGAAAGTTAAAAAGCAGGACCTCTGGGTTGTAATCTCAGGATTATTCCCTGTGCCACGTGCTCGTGAGGCTTGGAATAGGAAGATAGTGCAGCTCAACACGTGGCTAAACAGCTGATGTGGGAGGGAGGGTTTCAGACATCCGGACCATTGGGGTCTCTTCTGGGGCAGGTGGGACCTGTCCAAGAAGGACGGGTTGCATCTAAACTGGAAGGGCATAAATATTCTGGTCAGAAGGTTTGCTAGTGTCACGCGGGAGGATTTAAACTAGTTTGGCAGGGGGTGGGAACCAAAGCAAAGGTGAATTAGCTGAAGGGGAACCAGAGAGTAGGGCCAGTAAGACCCAGAGAAACAGCAGGCAGGGTGGGATTGCAAATCAGAGAGGGTCTGGTGGACTGAAGTGCATTTGTTTCAATGCGAGAAGTGTAACAGATAAGGCAGATGAACTTAGAGCTTGGATTAGTACTAGGAAGTACGATGTTGTTGCCATTACAGAGACTTGGTTAAGGGAAGGACAGGATTGGCAGCTTAACATTCCAGGATACAGATATTTCAGGCGGGATAGAGGAGGATGTAAAGGGGGTGGGGGAGTAGCACTACTGGTTAAGGAGAATATCACAGCTGTACTCCGGGAGGACATCTCGGAGGGCTCATACAGCAAGGCAATATGGATAGAGCTTAGGAATAGGAAGGCTAATTATAACAGTATTAGGCAGGAACTGAAGAATGTAGATTGGGGGCAGATGTTTGAGGGTAAATCAACATCTGGCATGTGGGAGGCTTTCAAGTGTAAGTTGATAGGGATTCAGGACCGGCACATTCCTGTAAGGATGAGGGGTAAATATGGAAAGTTTTGGGAACCTTGGATAACGAGAGATATTGTGAGCCTAGTCAAAGAGAAAAAGGAAGCACTTGTCAAAGCTAGGAGGCTGGGAACACACGAAGCAAGCGTGGAATACAAGGAAAGTAGAAAGAAACTTAAGCAAGGAGTAAGGAGGGCTAAAAGGGGTCATGAAAAAGCATTGGCCGGCAGGATTAAGGAAAATCCCATGGCTTTTTGCACATATGTAAAGCGCAAGAGGGTAGCCAGGGAGAGGGTTGGCCCACTCAAGGACAAGGGAGGGAATCTATGTGTGGAGCCAGAGGAAATGGGCGAGGTATTAAATGAGTACTTTCTGTCAGTATTCACCAAAGAGAAGAACTTGGTGGATGATGAGTCTGGGAAAGGATGTGTAGATAGTTTGAGTCATGTTGAGATCAAAAAGGAGGAGGTATTGGGGTTCTTGAGAAACAATAAGGTAGACAAGTCCCCAGGGCCTGATGGGATATACCCCAGAATACTGAGAGAGGCAAGGGAGGGAATTTCTGTGGCCTTGAGAGAAATCTTTGTATCCTCACTGGTTACAGGGGAGATCACAGTAAGAAGTCTCACAACACCAGGTTAAAGTCCAACAGGTTTATTTGGTAGCAAATACCATAAGCTTTCGGAGCACAGCTCCTTCGTCAGATGGAATGGATATCTGTTCTCCAACAGTGCACAGACACAGAAATCAAGTTACAGAATACTAATTAGAATGCAAATCTCTACAGCCAGCCAGGTCTTAAAGGTACAGATAATGTGGGTGGAGGGAGCATTCAAAATGGTCCTCATCGCTATCCACAAATCCACCAACCTTTGTGTCGTCCGCAAACTTACTAATCAAACCATTTACATTTTCCTCCGAATCATTTATATATATTACAAAAAGCAAAGGTCCCAGCACTGATCCCTGAGGAACGCCACTTGTCACAGCCCTCCATTCAGAAACGCACCCTTCCACCCACATTATCTGTACCTTTAAGACCTGGCTGGCTGTAGAGATTTGCATTCTAATTAGTATTCTGTAACTTGATTTCTGAGTCTGTGCACTGTTGGAGAACAGATATCCACTCCATCTGACGAAGGAGCTGTGCTCCGAAAGCTCATGGTATTTGCTACCAAATAAACCTGTTGGACTTTAACCTGGTGTTGTGAGACTTCTTACTGTGCTTACCCCAGTCCAACGCCGGCATCTCCACATACAGGGGAGATCCCAGAGGATTGGAGAATAGCCAATGTTGTTCCTTTGTTTAAGAAGGGTAGCAAGAATAATTCAGGTAATTACAGGCCGGTGGGCCTTACATCAGTGGTAGGGAAATTATTGGAGAGGATTCTTCGAGACAGGATTTATTCCCATTTGGAAATAAGTGGACGTATTAGTGAAAGGCAACATGGTTTTGTGAAGGGGAGGTCGTGTCTCACGAATTTGATCGAGTTTTTCGAGGAAGTGACGAAGATGATTGATGAGGGTAGGGCAGTGGATGTTATATACATGGACTTCAGTAAGGCCTTTGACAAGGTCCCTCATGGCAGACTGGTGCAGAAGGTGAAGTCACATGGGATCAGAGGTGAGCTGGCAAGGTGGATACAAAACTCCAGCTCGGTCAAAGAAGACAGAGGGTAGCAGTGGAAGGGTGCGTTTCTGAATGGAGGGCTGTGACAAGTGGCGTTCCTCAGGGATCAGTGCTGGGACCTTTGCTTTTTGTAATATATATAAATGATTCGGAGGAAAATGTAAATGGTTTGATTAGTAAGTTTGCGGACGACACAAAGGTTGGTGGATTTGCGGATAGCGATGAGGACCATCAGAGGATACAGCAGGATATAGATCGGTTGGAGACTTGAGCGGAGAGGTGGCAGATGCAGTTTAATCCGGACAAATTTGAGGTAATGCATTTTGGAAGGTCTAATACAGATAGGAAATATACAGTAAATGGCAGAATCCTTAAAAGTATTGATAGGCAAAGGGGTCTGGGTGTACAGGTACACAGGTCACTGAAAGTGGCAACGCAGGAGGAGAAGGTAGTCAAGAAGGCATACGGCATGCTTGCCTTCATCGGCCGGGGTATTGAGTTTAAAAATTGGCAAGTTGTTGCAGCTTTATGGAACCTTATTCAGGCCGCACTTGGAATATAGTGTTCAATAAGAACATAAGAAATAGGAGCAGGAGTAGGCCATCTAGCCCCTCGAACCTGCCCCGCCATTCAATAAGATCATGGCTGATCTGAAGTGGATCAGTTCCACTTACCCGCCTGATCCCTATAACCCCTAATTCCCTTACCGATCAGGAATCCATCTATCCGTGATTTAAACATATTCAACGAGGTAGCCTCCACCACTTCAATGGGCAGAGAATTCCAAAGATTCACCACCTTCAATTCTGGTCACCACACTACCAGAAGGATGTGGAGGCTTTGGAGAGGGTACAGAAAAGATTTACCAGGATGTTGCCTGGTATGGAGGGCATTAGCTATGAGGAGAGGTTGGAGAAACTTGGTTTGTTCTCACTGGAACGACGGAGGTTGAGGGGCGACCTGATAGAAATCTACAAGATTATGAGGGGCATGGACAGAGTGGATAGTCAGAAGCTTTTTCCCAGGGTGGAAGAATCAATTACTAGGGGGCACAGGTTTAAGGTGCGAGGGGCAAGGTTTAAAGGAGATGTACGAGGCAGATTTTTTACACAGAGAGTGGCGGGTGCCTGGAACTCGTTGCCGGGGGAGGTAGTGGAAGCGGATATGATGGTCACTTTTAAGGGGCGTCTTGACAAGTACATGAATAGGATGGGAATGGAAGGATGTGGTCCCCGGAAGGGTAGGGGGTTTTAGTTAAGTCGGGCAGCATGGTCAGTGCAGGCTTGGAGGGTCGAAGGGCCTGTTCCTGTGATTTTCTTTGTTCTTAATCCTACAGTGCAGAAGGAGGCCATTCGGCCCATTGAGTCTGCGCCAACCATAATCCCACCCAGGCCCTATCCCCATAACCTCATACATTTACCCTGGCTAGTCCCCCTGACACAAAGGGGCAATTGAACATGGCCAATCCACCTAACCCGCACATCTTTGGACTGTGGGAGGAAACCAGAGCACCCGGAAGAAACCCACGCAGACACGGGGAGAATGTGTAAACTCCACACAGACAGTGATCCGAGCCAGGAATCGAACCCAGGTCCCTGGCGTTGTGAGGCAGCAGTGCTAACCACTGCGCCAGCAGACCGACCCCTTATCCCGAGACTATGTCTCCTAGTTCTCGGCTCTTAGGCAGCCAGAGAGGATGGATACAGCCTCTCGGCATCCACCCCGTCCAACCCTATAATAATTTTAAGTCAGAGATTTGTATCTAAACTGATGCAATCTGTGATTGTTATATTCCCGTAGCTTCATTTTAGAATTCCAATTGAAATCCTTTCCCACAGGCCAGAACATAATATCCACTCAGTCCAATGTGAAGAATCAATAGGGGTCCTCCATCTCTGAAGTAGCCTCGTTGTAGACAATCCCTGTATATTATCCTGTAATGGCTGACAGCTGTGTTCGCTGCTCTAGAAGTAATTGTTGATGCTCTAATTCGAGGAATTATTCATTCCTGTAATTACAATATTGAACTGAGACATTCTTTATATCATCACAACAATTAGCCTCCCTTTATTTTTATTCACCCCCTCGCTTGAAGCACTCTGGGACATTCTCTAATGTTAAAAGCACCGCATGGAGCTGGCTGCTGCTGCCACAAACAGTGATGAAAGCAATTTATTCTCTGATTTCTTCGTTCACTGTTTCTTTTTTCTTTAGTCCAAAGTATTTTGCTCTCGTTCACTTAACCTTCTGTGATTCCCAATGCATCTTTTCTTAACAAACAAGATTGATGGAGAAGTGATGCCATTGAAGGCTGATTGAACTCCTGTTGAGGGCGGCACGGTGGCACAGTGGTTGGCACTGCTGCCTCACAGTGGCAGGGGCACCGGTTCGATTCCCGGCTTTGGGTCATTGTCCGTGCAGAGTCTGCACGTTCTCCCCGTGTCTGCGTGGGTTTCCTCCGGGTGCTCTGCTTTCCTCCCACAGTCCGAAAGACGTGCTGGTTCGGTGCATTGGCCATGCTAAATTCTCCCTCAGTGTACCTGAGGGACTAGAGGATTTTCAACAGTAACTTCATTGCAGTGTTAATGTAAGCCTACTTGTGACACTAATAAAAAAACTAAAACTGAAGCATTTCCTGTCTGCCATTTTTTGTTCATATTCACTCAGATGCGGCAGATCTTGACACACAAGTTGAAACCCTCAGTTGCTTTGCTTGCCCATGGTTTTAAAGAGGTCCTTCGGCAAGTTCACCATCTCTGAGCCATACAAAGATAGCACAACTTGTTCTAATTGAATAATAGAATCCCTACAGTGCAGAAGGAGGCCATTCGGCCCATCGAGCCTGCAGCGACCACAATCACATCCAGCCTCTATCACCATAACCCCCACACATTTACCCTGTTAATCCCCCTGACACTTGGGTCAATTTATCATGGCCAATCAATGTAACCTGCACATCTTAGAACTGTGGGAGGAAACCCACGCAGACACGGGGAGAATGTGCAAACTCCACACAGACAGTGCCCCGAGGCGTAAGTGAACCCGGGTCCCTGGCGCTGAGAGCCAGCAGTGCTAACCACTGTGCCACCGTGCCACTCCCGAAGCATGTAAAATTCTTAAGGGGCCTGAGCTCGATGCTGAGAAAATGCTTCTCTTGCTCCCCAGCGTGTGGAAAGGACGCGGTCATTTTCTCAAAGCAAGGGATCGGTCACTTTGGACTGAGATTGGGAGAAATTTCTTCACTCGGTGGGGCTGTGAATCTTTGAAACTTTACCTCAGATAGCTGTGGACACCCAGTCATTGAGTATATTCAAGACTGAAGTCAATAGATGTTTGGGTACTATCAAGAAAATGCAAGGAATTGTAATATTTTTTAGTTGGTTATATTCAGATCTTATTTTTAAACTGTTGGCGTATGTGAGTGATAATTAAAACAAGGAACAGAGTGACTGTGTGAATCAAAATTGATTGTCTTATATGGCAATGAGCCAAGAAATGCTTCAAACAGATATTCACACAAGGTAATTTGGTAAGGATGTGTACAGGCCAGGAATAGATTTGAATGGGCTGCTGTGATTCAAAGGGGAAGATGCCCAAAGTGTGAAAGAAAGATGCCACTGGTAAAGGACGGACAGAGTGACTTTCCCTTTCTTTTAACTTCTAAAAGGCTAAGAGATTAAATTAATTAATTCTGGGAGAGAGCCGCTCTGAAGAGATCAGGAGAGATAATAGTGAGATCAAAGAGAAAGAACGTATTTAAGGAGATATTGAAACCTATGGGGGCAGCTGTTTTATATCACAACAGGCAACAGGGATCACTGGTCAAATTCCCAGATGTGGAGATGCCGGCGTTGGACTGGAGTAAACACAGTAAGGAGTCTAACAACACCAGGTTAAAGTCCAACAGGTTTATTTGGTAGCAAACGCCACTGGCTTTCGGAATAAACCTGTTGGACTTTAACCTGGTGTTGTTCGGCAAATTCCCAGCAAGCAGTGTGAATAAAGCCAGATCTGAAAGGCAAACTACAGTTAATCTCAGAGGGGAGAAATCCCCCAGGTTAATCCCTGGGGGAGAATTTTATATGGAAAAAGTTACTGGGATTTTATAGACCTTAAAATCTAGAAGGTGTTACTGAGCAGATGGGGTAGGTTAGCTCTGAAGGTTGTTTGGAGCTGTTATGATAAAGTTATGGTACTATGTGAAGCCTTGTCGCAGTTAAATGTAATTCCCTTTTATTTTTTCTTTCATATATCTGAATAAACATTTACTTTACTATAAAATCATTACATGTAGTCAGGGACATCATTTCTGGATTTCAAAACCTCTCCTCATACTATACAAATTGCAAACACAAACATAAGGGCAGTTGTTTCATGATGCACTTCTGGGATTTTAGCAGCTCAGCACTTAGCATCCCTGATTAGGCACTAAGGGAATTAACCATAAGACCATAAGATATCGGAGCAGAATTAGGCCATTTCGCCCATCGAGTCTGCTCTGCCATTCGATCATGGCTGATAAGTTTCTCAACCCCATTCTCCTGCCTTTTCCCCATAATCTTTGATCCCCTTACCAATCAAGAACCTATCTATCTCTGTCTTAAAGGGTCGTCCCTTTACTCTGAGGCTGTGCCCTCGGATCCCAGTCTCTCCTACTAATGGAAACACCTTCCCCACGTCCACTCCATCCAGGCCTTTCAGCATTCTGTAAGTTTCAATGAGATCCCCCCTCATCCTTCTGAACACCATTGAATACAGACCCAAAGTCTTCTAACACTCCTCATACGTCAAGCTTTTCATTCCAGAATCATTCTCGTGAACTTCCTCTGGGGACAATCTCCAGGGCCAGCACATCCTTCCTTAGATATGGGGCCCAAAATTGCTCACAATACTCCAAATGTGGTCTAACCAGAGCCTTATAAAGCCTCAGCAGTACATCCCTGTTTAACAATATGGTGATAGTGTGGAAAGGTGGAGATGAGATAGGGGATCAGCCATGATCTTATTGAATGGCAGAGTGGACTTCAAGGGCCAAATAATCGACTCCAGCTCCTATTTCTTATGTTCTTATGCTCATCGTTCCTTATCGGTGATTAATCCAAAATTGGATGCCCAATCAATGCTGAATTATTTAGTCCATTTGTGCCTCAAGACAAGTGATATACCATGGGGCTATTCTAAATGTTTAGGAATTTTATTTCAAGGGCTTTATACAATGTTTTAAAGTGTCTACCCCATCCTCCCAGCCCAGCTTCTAGTAGCTTTTGCTCTGAGTGAACACCCAGGCTTAATGAAACAAGCACAGTGAACATAGATCAGTTTCCAGACTCACATAATCAAATACTTGAAGCATTGAACATTGCAGCTGCAGCCAGTTTCCATTCCAAAAGGAGCCATTTCACCTTCAGGCAGGACCTGCTTGATTTTCTCTGGGATCTATTACTTTCGTTGAAGTGAGGTTTGAAACCTTGCTGTACAATCCCAAGGGGATTCACTCCATCTCTCAGCTACCAGGAATCCTGTTCAGTAATATTAAGGGCATAAAGGATTTAATTTCCAGTAGCTTCAGAACACCTCCAAGACAGAACTCCCCCCACCTTGCGAAATGGGAAAGGGGGCAGAAGACATTCACATAATGTGAATTCCCAATGTAGAATCCCTACAGTGCAGAAGGAGGCCATTCGGCCCCTTGAGTCTGCACCAACCACAATCCCACCCAGGCCCTATTCCGGTAACCCCATTTATTCACCCTGCTAATCCCCCTGACACTAGGGTCAAGTTAGCATGGCCAATCCACCTAACCCGCACATCTTTAGACTGTGGGTGGAAACCAGAGCACCCGGAGGAAACCCACCTAGACATGGGGAGAATGTGCAAACTCCACACAGCGACCTGAGGCCGGAATTGAACTCGGGTCCCCGGCACTGTGAGGCAGCAGCGCTAACCTCTGTGCGACCCTGCTGGGTGGAAGTGTCAATTACAAGGGGGCACAGGTTCAAGGTGAGAGAGGGAAAGTTTAAGGGAGATGTGCGGGGGGAATTTTCACGCAGGGAGTAATGGGTGCTTGGAAGGTGCTGCCAGAGGAGGTGGTGGAAGCAGGCACATTAGCAACATTTGAGAGGCATCTGGTTGGGTACATGAATGGGGAGGGAATAGAGGGATATGGACCCAGTAAGGGCAGAAGGTTTGTCTTTAGTTTAGTTAAGGCATCATGATCAGGGCGGCACGGTAGCATCAGGGCGGCACGGTAGCACAGTGGTTAGCACTGCTGCTTCACAGCTCCAGGGCCCTGGGTTCGATTCCCGGCTCGGGTCGCTGTCTGTGTGGAGTTTGCACATTCTCCCTGTGTCTGCGTGGGTTTCCTCCGGGTGCTCCAGTTTCCTCCCACAGTCCAAAGATGTGCGGGCTAGGTTGATTGGCCATTCTAAATTGCCCCTTAGTGTCCTGGGATGCATGGGTTAGTGGGTACAATATGTAGGGATATGTGGATAGGGCCTGGGTGGGATTGTGGTCGGTGCAGACTCGATGGGTTGAATGGGCCTCTTTCTGCGCTGTAGGATTCTGTGATTCTATGATTGGCACAGGCTTGAAGGGCCTGTTCCTGTGCTGTAATTTTCTTTGTTCTTTGAACCCACTCCACCAAAAAAAAACCCCAGAAAAGATGTCTGGAATCCCAGCAGAATTGGGTTCTTTCCCATTCTCTGGGGATCCATCTGGAAGTCACTGGATCCCAGCTGAACTCAATCATGTCTCCATTCATCACAGCGCTCCTGCTTTCCATGATGTATCTGCTCTTCCAGACCTTTGCTCTTCTGGAATTTTACTTCTCCTTCACTGCTGTGTGAACAGAACGGAATATTACCAGAAACCCTCACTCAAGCAGAATTACTTCAAAAAGAATGTTTGGGGGACATGGGCATCACTGGGGAGGCCAGAATTTATTACCCATCCCTAGTTGCTCTTCTGACAGTGGTGGTGATCCATCACTTTGAACAGTCCATCACGCAAACCAACCTCCCATCCATTGACTCTGTCGACACTTCCTGCTGCCTTGACAAAGCAGCCAGCATAATTAAGGACCCCACGCACCCCGGACATTCTCTCTTCCATCTTCTATCGTCGGGAAAAAGATACAAAAGTCTGAGGTCACGTACCAACCGTCTCAAGAAAAGCTTCTTCCCTGCTGCTGTCAGACTTTTGAATGGACCCACCTCGCATTAAATTGATCTTTCTCTACACCCGAGCTATGACTGTAACACTACATTCTGCACTCTCTCCTTTCCTTCTCTATGAACGCTATGCTTTGTCTGTATAGCGTGCAAGAAACAATACTTTTCCCTGGATGTTAATACATGTGACAATAATAAATCAAATCAAATCAAATCTACTGCAGCTCGTGTGCTGTTGGAGAGGGAGTTCCAGGATTTTGATCCAGTGACTGTGAAGGAACGGTGATATATTTCCAAGTCAGGATGGGGTGTGCCTTGAAGGAAAACTTGCAGGCGATGGTGTTCCCATGTATCTGCTGCCTCTGCCCTTCTGGATGGAAAAGGTCGCAGGTTTAAGTTTAAAGTTGAAAGTTTATTTATTAGTGTCACAATTAGGCTTACATCAACACTGCAATGAAGTCATTGTGAAAATCCCCTGGTAGCCACACTCCAGCGCCTGGTCAGGTACTGAGGGAGAATTCACATAGAAACTAGAAGCAGAAGGAGGCCATTCGAGCCTGCTCCGCCATTCATCTTGATCATGGTTGATCATCTAATTCAATATCTTGATCCCCCCTCCCTCCCATATCCCTTGATCCCTTTAGTCCCAAGAGCCAAATCTAATTTCTTCTTGAAGTCACACAACATTTTGGCCTCAACTACATTCGGTGGTCGTGAAGGTGCATTTAGCATGGCCAATGCACCTAATCAGCACATCTCTTGCACTTAATAGTCTGAATGGTAATGTTGAATTGCTGCAGTGAATTTTGTCGATGGGATACAATGTGCCCCAGTGATCGAGAGTGAATGTTTAAGGTGTTGTGATGGATATTATCACGGTGTTCTTGGGGTTCAAGAAATCGCTAGATATATTCTTGGAGAAGAGAAGGGATTGCGGGACATGTGAGAAGGCAAGGTTGTTTTGATAAAAGGTCATTAGTGTAGATATTTTTCTCAAGAAGAAGAAGAATGAAGCAATATTGGATCATCCATCCATTATACACGGTGCCTGATATTCAGTTCCACTGCTGTATGTTTTCCTGTCCTGAAGCAGTGACATAGGTTAAGCTCTGACTCCACATGAACTAGCAGCCTTCACTTCTTACCCAAGTGACCATCCTTCATGGCAATCAAGCATGAGGTGGGAGGGGGACAGGAGAAGAGCAATGAATCACATCTAAACCCAGCCTCACCCACTATCCACACACTAACAGGCTGAAGAAACAGGCATGAGAGCGGATTGTACCGTTCCTCAATCCTGGGGATCTTCAGATCAAGTTTAGTACCTCCAGCATGTTTCATAGAATCATAGAATCCCTACAGTGCAGAAGGTGGCCATTCGGCCCATCGAGTCTGCACCAAGCACAATCCCACCCAGGCCCTATTTCCGTAACCCCACATGTTTACCCTGCTAATCCCCCTGACACCAGAATCAACTTATCATGGCCAATCAACCTAACCCACACATCTTTGGACTCTGGGAGGAAACCGGAGCACCCGGCGGAAATCCACGCAGACACGGGGAGAACGTGCAAACTCCACACAGACAGTGACTCTGAGGCCAGAATCGAACTCGGGTCCCTGGCGCTGAGAGGCAGCAGTGCTAACCAGTGCTAAGCCCCTGCATGTTTCCTGCATTACAATAATGATTACAGTTTTAAAGCACTCAGAATGACGACAGAACCAGGCCATTCAGCCAGTCATGTCTGTGCCAGCTCGCTGCAAGAGCAACTCAGCTAGTCCCATTCCCCCACCCTTTCCACATAGCCCAGCAAATTCTTTCCTGTTCAGATAACAATAACATTAAAACACAATGCTTGTTTTTCCCACTCTGCTATCGGTGTATCCTTCTTTAACATCTCCACTTCCATTGATTCGGGATTATGTCTATTCAGGGTCAGTAGTCATCGCCAATGGGTCTTCATGTGACTGAACAGGCCATTCCAGAACCGCAGATCATTGGACACATGGGGCAGAATGTCCCATGAGGTGATGGGATCCGGAGTGCGAGATTTGCTTCCTTTTCTTTCCCCTTCTGTCGCCACTTTGCCTCACCATTGAGGCGTTTGGACTCAAAGCATGATGCAGCTTGATGGATAGGTTGTCTGAACCATTGGCAGCAAGCTCCTCCCAGTCATTAATGTCAGTGCCACTCTGCTTCAAGGAGAGCTTCAGAGTGTCTTCGAAACATTGTCTTTGTCCTCTCCCCAGAATGTTGGCCATTTGAGAGTTGAGAGAACAGGACGCAATCCTGCACTGAAGAGGCTTCCTGTCATAAGTTCATAAGATATAGGAGCAGAATTAGGACATTCGGCCCATCAAGTCTGCTCCGCCATTCGATCATGGCTGCTATGCTCTTCATCCCCATTCTCCTGCCTTCTTCCCATAACCCTTCAACCCATTACCAATTAAAAATCCGTCTAACTCCTCCTTAAATTTATTCACTGTCCCAGCATCCACTGCACTTTGGGTCGCAAATTCCACAGATTCACAATCCTTTGGGAGAAGTAGTTTCTCCTCAACTCTGTTTTAAATTTGCTACCCCTTATCCTAAGAGTATGACCTCTCGTCCTGGAATGCCCCACAAGAGGAAGCATCCGCTCCACATCTACTTTATCCATACCTTTTATCATCTTGTACACCTCAATTTGATCTCCCCTCATTCCCAGAGAGTATCGGCCTAAACTGTTCAATCTCTCTTCATACGACAAACCCCTCATCTCTGGAATCAATCTAGTGAACCTCCTCTGAACTGCCTCCAATGGCACTACATCCTTCCTCAAATAAGGGGACCAAAACTGTGCACAATACCCCAGTGCGAATGTTGCTGACACACAACCTATACATCAACCCCCACCTGGTCGGCCAAATATTCCACCTCCCATATATGAGACAGGAGGGACTCCAGAATATGTTGACACTCCCCATTGCCGTGGCAGCCACCTCTCTCAATGGACCACCAGCGACGGGGAGGTCCAGCACCCAATCAATTGCACCAGCTCAGCCTTCTACAGTAAGGGCCACCTCCGCAGCTCACTATTTCCATTGGAAAACATTATGGATTCATGGAAAAATTCAGGGCAGTGATAGTTAATAGACATTTAAGCTTTTCTGTGTTCATCTCCTCCCCCACATCCAATCTCCATTTACACGTCGCCTCTCTCTGACTCAGAGATAAACACGAAAGGACCACAGTACGAAAGAGAGACATTCAGCACCCCACAATGTGCTCCTCACACACATTCATTAGCGAAGTAATGATGTCATTCACCCATCTGCTTATAATTACTTTCACAGCAGGGAGCATTGCAGGGGGAAGTGATGTCAGCGATGGTGAGCCTATGAGTAAGGAGATCAGGAGTGAGTCATGGGGTTGTTTGATTGATTGCATGGTCCTCTTTGCAATAATAACAGCTTTAGTTGGAGAGAAGGGGAGGGGGGGGGGTGGTGGAAAGAAAGAAAAATCTGTATCTAGATAAACCCTCGTTCAGCCCACAGCAGCTCCTTGTGTGTCGCTTTCAATTCACAAGTGACTGAAAGATAACACTCTGTGTTAAAAAGGGCAGTCCCAGATCGGGCCAGTGATTATGTTCCAGGTGCTTTTAAAAGACACTTTTGCCCTTTGTTACGGCCCCTCGTACTGGGGGTGCTGGCAGCAGCTGTGATTACCCACCGGATAATGGAGCAGCCCATCATTAGATTATCACCGGGACTCAATCTTGTGGCAGTCGGCTTATTACTTGAGTTTAAGCTGGCAGTTTGTCAGCTTGCCACATCCTGAGATAGAATTTCAGTGCTCTTTGTCTGCACTTATTACAAACAGCACGGTGATGGGGACCCTCAGGGAACACTGCCTGTTTGAATCGATGATACATTTAATGAACATCCAATTCCTTACAACAATACACGTGAAAAGCACTTGCCTTTAAGTGATTTTAATTTAGGGAGGCATTTATATTTTAAAAAATATTTTCTTGACCACATTTTGTGCACAGTGCGATATTTTAATCATCATTTGGAAAGCCAACCCCTATCGACGCACAATGTTCCTTTGTGATTGCTCCCCACCCTATTAAGATTTCAAAAGGCTATTGTCGACACATGTTTGAGGTGCCGTGGACGAGATGAAGTCACACTTAGAATGGAAAATGAACTAACTGAGCCGCACAGAAAAGAGAGACTTTCAGCAGGTACCACAGGAATTACTGGCTCGTTTGTCGAGGGGTCTGGTTCTTGCTTTCGGTGTCTTCAGCCCAAAAGATGCAATAGGTTCCGAATTCAAATCCCAGATGATCCCTGTTACTTCCTATTAGGCAAATTGCATCGAAACATCGAAAATGGGAGTAGGTTGTTCAGCCCTTTGAATAGGGGTGGCACAGTGGTTAGCACAGCTGCCCCACAGCGCCAGGGACCTGGGTTCAATTCCAGCTTGGGGTCACTGTCTGTGTGGAGTTTGCATGTTCTCCCTGTGTCTGCATGACCTCCGTATGCTCCGGTTTCCTCCCACACTCCAAAGATGTGTGTGTTACATTGATTGGCCATGCTAAGTTGACCTTAGTGTCAGGGGAATTAGCAGGGTAAATGTGTGGGGTTACGGGGATAGGGCCTGGGTGAGATTGTTGTTGGTGCAGGCTTGATGGGCCAAATGGCCTCCTTCTGCACTGTAGGAATTCTATTATTCTGAGTAACTCCATTGCTGTTGAGCAGAATCGTGCTGTGGGGCCTGGTACGTCCGCCAGATAGGATAGCCGGAACCCTGGTTTAGCATCTCATCTGAGAGACGGCACTTCCAACAGTGCAGCACTCCCTCACTGTTCTGCACTAAGAGTGTCCACCTTGATTTTTGTGTGCAGGTCTCGAGAGTGAGAATTAAACCTAGGACCTCGTGAGTCAGAGGCAAGACTGCGACCAAAGGGAACAGGGACAGCCCGGGAAATTACCGACCGGTGAGTCTAACCTCAGTGGTTGGTAAGTTGATGGAGAGGATCCTGAGAGACAGGATTTATGATCATCTAGAGAAGTTTAGTATGATCAAAAGTAGTCAGCACGGCTTTGTCAAGGGCAGGTCGTGCCTTACGAGCCTGGTTGAGTTCTTTGAAAATGTGACCAAACACATTGACGAAGGAAGAGCGGTGGATGTGGTCTATATGGACTTCAGCAAGGCGTTCGATAAGGTCCCCCATGCAAGACTTCTTGAGAAAGTGAGAGGGCATGGGATCCAAGGGGCTGTTGCCTTGTGGATCCAGAACTGGCTTGCCTGCAGAAGGCAGAGAGTGGCTGTGGAGGGGTCTTTCTCTGCATGGAGGTCAGTGACCAGTGGAGTGCCCCAGGGATCTGTTCTGGGACCCTTGCTGTTTGTCATTTTCATAAATGACCTGGATGAGGAAGTGGAGGGATGGGTTGGTAAGTTTGCTGACGACACCAAGGTAGGTGGTGTTGTGGATAGTTTGGAGGGATGTCAGAAGTTGCAGCGAGACATAGATAGAATGCAAGACTGGGCGGAGAAGTGGCAGATGGACTTCAACCCGGATAAGTGTGTAGTGATCCATTTTGGCAGATCCAATGGGATGAAGCAGCAGTATAATATGAAGGGTACCATTCTTAGCAGTGTAGAGGATCAGAAGGACCTTGGGGTCCGGGTCCATAGGACTCTTAAATCGGCCTCGCAGGTGGAGGATGCGGTCAAGAAGGCGTACGGCGTACTAGCCTTCATTAATCGAGGGATTGAGTTTAGGAGTCGGGAGATAATGCTGCAGCTTTATAGGACCCTGGTTAGACCCCACTTGGAGTACTGCGCGCAGTTCTGGTCACCTCATTACAGGAAAGATGTTGAAGCCATTGAAAGGGTGCAGAGGAGATTTACAAGGATGTTGCCTGGATTGGGGGGCATGCCTTATGAGGATAGGTTGAGGGAGCTTGGTCTCTTCTCCCTGGAGAGACGAAGGATGAGAGGTGACCTGATAGAGGTTTACAAGATGTTGAGAGGTCTGGATAGGGTAGACTCTCAGAGGCTATTTCCAAGGGCTGAAATGGTTGCTACGAGAGGACACAGGTTTAAGGTGCTGGGGGGTAGGTACAGAGGAGATGTCAGGGGTAAGTTTTTCACTCAGAGGGTGGTGGGTGAGTGGAATCGGCTGACGTCGGTGGTGGTGGAGGCAAACTCGTTGGGGTCTTTTAAGAGACTTCTGGATGAGTACATGGGATTTAATGGGATTGAGGGCTATAGATAGGCCTAGAGGTGGGGATGTGATCGGCGCAACTTGTGGGCCGAAGGGCCTGTTTGTGCTGTGGCTTTCTATGTTCTATGTTCTATGTTCAAATGAGCCAGAACTGAAACAGCGACACACCACAGCAACTTCACTCCAGGCTGCAGAGTGCTGTCGGACTTCCTGTAGGGAGTAAAAGACACTGTAGCAAAGCGAGTGCTTGTGTTGCACTGACATGTGAGAAAATGCCATTTAGGACATCCTATTGAGAATGGATGTTGCGCTGGCCAGCATCTTCAGGAAAGGAGGGGAACAAAGAGGAGAGTGGTTTCGAATCAGAGCGTGGAATAGGGCTGCCTGAAAATGGATGTTGTTTAGTGTCTGATAGACAGGATTTGCTAATGGCGCAAACCCATCAGTTTATGCACTGCTCTTACTCACACTCCTTTGATGTTTGTTCGTCCTTTTTATTGCATTTTCCTTCAGCTACTTTGATGTTGCAGTGGCGTTTATTATGCAGCCAGTTAGATGAGACGCACAGATGTCAGACTGGCTGCAGGAGAGCGAGGGGTCAGTTCCCCCTGGCTAATTCCGTGATCTTCCTGGATTTCGACCATAATGGTGGTAGAACCTGATGGGCCAGCCTGATGGGCCAGCAACCAATCACAGATGTTTACAGGAGGAGATTCAGCCCATCATGTCCACTGCCAGCCCTTTTGCTCGGACAATCCAAAATTAACCCAACGCTCTGCATTCCCCTACATTTGTCATTGTAATATGATTGAATTTTCCATTCAGTTCGAGGGGGAGAAGAGTGCACCGAGACTAGTATTTTAAACATAAATAAGGGTAATTATGAGGGCATAAAAGCAGAGTTAGCTAAAGAGAACTGACCAACAGAGGTTCAGTGGCAGACGTTTAAAGGGATATTTCAGAATACACAGAACAGACACATTCCAATAAGAAAGAAAAATTCCAAGGGGAACTAAAATAAGTTATAAATGGTATTAAACTGAAGGGCGGCACGGTAGCACAGTGGTTAGCACTGCTGCTCCACAGCTCCAGGGACCTGGGTTCGATTCCCGGCTTGGATCGCTGTCTGTGTGCAGTTTGTACATTCTCCTCGTGTCTGCATGTATTTTCTCCAGGTGCTCCGGTTTCCTCCCACAGTCCAAAGATGTGTGGGTTAGGTTGATTGGCCATGCTAAAATTGCCCTTAGTGTCCTGAGATGCATAGGTTAGAGGGATTAGTGGGTAAATATGTAGGGATATGAGGGTAGGGCCTGGGTGGGATTGTGGTTGGTGCAGACTCGATGGGCCGAATGGCCTCTTTCTGTGCTGTGGGGATTCTATGATTCTATGACAGAAGACGCCTGTCCTTGTGCAAAGTTAAAGTTTATTTATTAGTGTTACGAGTAGGCTTGCATTAACACTACAATGAAGTTACTGTGAAAATCCCCTAGTTGCCACACTCCAGCACCAGCTTGGGTACGAAGATGAGTGGCAGGTCAGAAAAATGAAAAATATATCAAGAACATCAAAGAATAACAAAAAGGTTGATAAGGAGGGAAAAAGTAGAGTAGGAGGGAAAGATAGCGAGAGATGTAAAGATTGATAGTAAGAGTTTATATAGATACTTAAACAGAGAGTTAAGAAAGTGAGTGTTGGTCCAATAGAAAGTGCATTTGGGGGGTTGATCATGGAAAGTAGAGCTATGACAGATGAATTAAACAGGTATTTTGCATCGGTCTTCATTTTAAGGGACACCAGTAACATCCCAAAAGTAGCTGTAAATCATGGGGCGGCATGGTGGCACAGTGGTTAGCACTGCTGCCTCACAGCGCCAGGGACCCGGGTTCAATTCCGGCCTCGGATCACTGTCTCTGTGAAGTTTGCACATTCTCTCCTGCGCCTGCACGGGTTTCCTCCGGGTGCTCCAGTTTCCTCCCACAGCCCAAAGATGTGTGGGTTAGGTTGATTGGCCATGCTAAATTGACCCTAGCGTTAGAGGGATTAGCAGGGTAAATATGTGGGGTTATGGGAATAGGCCCTGGGTGGGATTGTGGTCAGTGCAAGCTCGATGGGCCAAATGGCCTCCTTCTGCACTGTAGGGATTCTATGAATTAGAAGGGAGGGAGAAACTCAGGAAAATTACAGTCACCAGGAAAGTGGCACTGAGAAAATCGTTGGGTCTGCGGCTGACACATCCCTTGAAAGGAGTGGCTAATGAGATAGTTGATGCATTGCTTTTAATTTTCCATATTCCCCTGGGTTGAGGGAAGGTTCCAGCCGATTGGAAGATGGAAAATGTAACTCTTCTATTCAAAATAGGAGAGAGACGGAAAGTGGGAAAGTATCGGAGAGTCAGCCTAACGTCTGCCATCGGGAAAATATTAGAAGCCATCATTAATGATGTTATTGCAAGGAATTTGGAAAAATTAGACAGAGACAACATGGTTTTGGGAAAAGGAAATCATGGTTAACCAATTTATTGGACTTCTTTGAAGGATTCACATGTGCTGCGGATAAAGGGGAACTGATGGATGTACTGTATTTAAATTTCCAGAGTGCATTTGATAAAGTGCCACATCAAAGGTATTTGTGGAAAATAAAAGCTCAGGATATTGGGGGTAATGTATGGACATGGACTGAAGATTGGTTAGCTAACAGGAAACAGAGAGTAGGCATAAATGGGTCATTTTCTGTTGGGCAGGATGTGACGATTGGTTTGCCACAGGGATCAGTGCTGGGACCTCAACTTTTACAACTTACATATCTGACTTGGATGAACGGACTGAAGGGATGGTAGTTAAATTTGCTGATGATACAAAGATAGACAGGAAAGTAAGTTGTGAAGTTGACATAGGGAGACAATGAAGGAATATAGATAGGTTAAGTGAGTTGGCAAAAATCTGACAAATAGAACATTATGTGGACAAATATGAAATTGTTAATTTTGGCAGGAAGAATGAAAGCGAAGTTTATTATCAAAATGGTGAGAGATCACAGAGCTCTGAAGTGCAGAGGGATCTGGGTGTCCTAGTGCATGAATCACAAAAGGCACAGCAGATAATTAGGAAAGCTGATAGAACGTTAGTGTTAATTGTGAAGGAGATAGCATACAAAAATAAAGAGGTTAATGCTTCAGTTGTACAGGGCGTTGGTGAGACCACATCTGGAGTACTGTGTACAGCAGTGGTCTCCTTATTTAAGGAATGATGTAAGTGCATCAGAAGCAGTTCAGAGAAGTTTTATGAGAATAATATCAGGAGTGGGTGGGGTTGTCTTTTGAGGAAAGGTTGGAGATGTTAGGCTTATATCCATGAGAGTTTAAAAGAGTAGGAGGCGACCTGATCAAGACCATTAAGATCCTGAGGGGTGTTGCAAGGGTGAATGTGGAGAGGATGTTTCTTCGTGTTGGAGAATCTATAACGAGGGGGTCACTGTTCAAAAATAAGGGGTCGCTTATTTAAGACGGTGAAGAGGAAAAATGTTTTCTCTCAGAGGGTTATGAGTCTCTGGAACTCTCTTCCTCAAAAGGCAAACAAAGAACAAAGAACAAAGAAAATTACAGCACAGGAACGAGCCCTTCGGCCCTCCAATCCTGCATCGGCCATGCTGCCTGACTGAATTCAAGCCTCCTACCCTTCCGGGGACCATACCCCTCTATTCCCATCCTATTCATGTATTTGTCAAGACGTTCCTTAAAAGTCACTATCGTATCTGCTTCCACGACCTCCCCTGGCAGCGGGTTCCAGGCACCCACCACCCTCTGTGTAAAAAAAACTTGCCCCATACATCTCCTTTAAACCTTGCCCTTCGCACCTTAAACCTGTGCCCCCTAGTAATTGACTCTTCCACCCTGGGAAAAAGCTTCTGACTATCCACTCTGTCCATGCCTCTCATAACCTTGTAGACTTCTATCAAGTCACCCCTCAACCTCCGTCGTTCCAGTGAGAACAAACCAAGTTTCTCCAACCTCTCCTCAGAGCTAATGCCCTCCATACATCCTGGTAAATATGTTCTGTAGCCTCTCCAAAGCCTCAACATCCTTCTGGTAGTGTGGCAACCAGAATTGAACACGATATTCCAAGTGTGGCCTAACTAAGGTTCTATAAAGCTGCAACATGACTTGCCAATTTTTAAACTCAATGCCCCGACCGATAAAGGCAAGCATGCCGTATGCCTTCTTGACTACCTTCTCCACCTGCGTTGCCACTTTCAGTGACCTGTGTACCTTTGTACCCAGATCCCTTTGCCTATCAATACTTTCAAGGGTTCTGCCATTGACTGTATATTTCCTATCTGCATTACCTCACATTTGTCTGGATTAAAATCCATCTGCCATTTCGCCGCCCAAGTCTCCAACCGATCTATATCCTGCTGTATCCTCTGATGGTCCTCATCGCTATCCACAAATCGACCAACCTTTGTGTCGTCCGCAAGCTTACTAATCAAACCAGTTACATTTTCCTCCAAATCATTTATATATATTACAAACAGCAAAAGTCCCACACTGATCCCTGAGGAACGCCACTTGTCACAGCCCTCCATTCAGAAACACACCCTTCCACTGCTACCCTCTGCCTTCTATGACCGAGTCTGTTCTGTATCCACCTTGCCAGCTCACCTCTGATCCCATGCGACTTCACCTTCTGCACCAGTCTGCCATGAGGGACCTTGTCAAAGGCCTTACTGAAGTCCATGTATATAACATCCTTTGCCCTATCCTCATCAATCATCTTCGTCACTTCCTCGAAAAACTTGATCACGTTAGTGAGACACGACCTCCCCTTCACAAAACCATGTTGCCTCTCGCTAATACGTCCACTTATTTCCAAGTGGGAGTAAATCCTGTCTCGAAGAATCCTCTCCAATAATTTCCCAACCACTGACGTAAGGCCCACCGCCCTGTAATTACCTGGATTATTCTTGCTACCCTTCTTAAACAAAGGAACAACATTGGCTATTCTCCAATCCTCTGGGACCTCCCCTGTAGCCAGTGAGGATACAAAGATTTCTCTCAAGGCCCCAGCAATTTCCTCCCTTGCCTCTCTCAGTATTCTGGGGTATATCCCATCAGGCCCTGGGTAGCTGGCTACCTTAATGTTTCTCAAGAACCCCGATACCTCCTCCTTTTTGATCTCAACTTGACTCAAACTATCTACACACCCTTTCCCAGACTCATCATCCATCAAGTCTTCTCTTTGGTGAACACTGACACAAAGTATTCATTTAATGTCTCACCCATTTCCTCTGGCTCCACGCATAGATTCACTCCCTGTCCTTGAGTGGGCCAACCCTCTGGAACTTTACCGTCCTGCCTGCCACAGGAATTGGAGCGAGCGAGGGGCGGACGATGGAGAGTTCTGTTGACCTCAGGTGGGATTTTACTGTTTCGGGGCGAGTGAGGCCATAAAATCCCGCCTGGGTCTCTGTTCAAAAATAAGGGGTCGCTTATTTAAGACAGTGAAGAGAAGAAATGTTTTCTCTCAGAGGGTGGTTAATCTCTGGAAATCTATTCCTCAAAAGGCAGTGGAGAATCTGTGAATATTATTAAGGCAGAGCAGGATAGATTCTTGATTCACAACACCCAGTATGTTGATAGTGTTGGATCGCGACTGCAATGCTACTGAATGTCAGGGGAGATGATTAGATACTCTCTTGTAGGAGCTGGTCAGTATCTGGCACCGGGATGGTATGAATGTTACTTTAAAGTTATCAGTACAAACCTGGATCTTGTGCAGCTCTTGCTGCATGATGCTCAGACTGCTTCAGTATCTGAGTCGCGAATGGAGACAAATCAATGCCAAAAGAAAACTCAAAAATCAATAAATCAGAATTTCTAGAGAGCCGGGAGAAGATGGGCGGCTGAAATATTAGAGTCCTGTATTGATGCTTCCAGAGAAGGTGTCCAGTCAATGGGTAATCCTGTCCGCGGATGCTGTCGGATTCTTTATCCTGTCTGAAGCTTTGTTTCAACACATAGACAAATCAACCAATTGTAAAGCGAGTGTGAGAACGGAGAGAGTAAATGTTCCATCCTCCAATGTTGCTGCCTTTGTGGAATGTATTTATTCATTTGTCTCCAGAAAGGATGCAGATATGCATGGTGTGGCCTGGGGGTTCGAACCCCCTTCATTCCGATGGGTATCATCCAGTTCTGTAGATTAAAGTGTCATTTCAAAGAGATCGTGATGTGATGTTAGTGTACCTTTAAGAATTTTTTTTAAAAATCATATTCTCTGCAATTGTAAGCAGGTCTTTTAAACGTAAACATAAAACATTAAAAGTAGAAACAAGAGTAGGCCATTCGGCCCTTCAAGCCTGCTCCACTTTTCAGTTTGATCATGGCTGATCATTGAATTCAATACTCTGGCTTCATTGTTGCCGGGCTCTGTGCTAGAAGTCCGTTTATTGCTGCTTCAATGGCTTAAATGGGGTTTTGTTTATTTTTACTCTGGGCGTCAGGTACTTTCTGGGATCTTTTGTGACTTTGCATTGTGAGGGGAAAGATTGATTGACATAAGAACATAAGAACTAGGAACAGGAGTAGGCCATCTGGCCCCTCGAGCCTGCTCCGCCATTCAATAAGATCATGGCTGATCTTTTCATGGACTCAGCTTCACTTACCCACCCACTCACCATAACCCATAATTCCTTTACTGTTCAAAAATGTATCTATCCTTGCCTTAAAAACATTCAGTGAGGTAGCCTCAACTGCTTCACTGGGCAGGGAATTCCACAGATTCACAACCCTTTGTGTGATGAAGATCCTCCTCAACTCAGTCCTAAATCGGCTCCCCCTTGTTTCGAGGTCATGCCCCCTAGTTCTAGTTTCACCCACCAGTGGAAACAACTTCCCTGCTTCTATCTTATCTATTCCCTTCATAATCTTATATGTTGCCACAAGATCTCCCCTCATTCTTCTGAATTCCAATGAGTATAGCCCCAGTCTACTCAGTCTCTCCTCATATGCCAACCCTCTCAACTCCAGAATTAACCGAGTGAATCTCCTCTGCACCCCCTCCAGTGCCAGTATCTCCTTTCTCAAGTGAGGAGACCAAAACTGTACACAGTACTCCAGGTGTGGCCTCATCAGCACCTTATACAGCTGCAACATAAACTCGCTATTTTTAAACTCCATCTCTCTAGCAATGAAGGACAAAATTCCATTTGCCTTCTTAATTACCTGCTGCACCTGCAAAACCAACGTTTTGTGATTCATGCACAAGGACACCCAGGTCCCTCTGCACAGCAGCATGCTGCAATGTTTTACCATTTAAATAATAGTCCATTTTACTGTTATTCCTACCAAAATGGATGACCTCACATTTACCAACATTGTACGCCATCTGCCAGACCCTTGCCTACTCATTTAGACTACCTATATCCCTATGCAGACTTTCAATGTCCTCTACACACTTTGCTCTGCCATTCATTTTGGTGTCATCTGCGAATTTTGACACACTACACTTGGTCCCCAACTCCTAATCATCTATGTAAATTGTAAACAATTGCGGTCCCAACACTGATCCCTGAGGCACACCACGAGTCACTGATCGCCAACCAGAAAAACACCCTTTTACCCCATGGGGTTCATCCCCAGAAAAATCTAAGGATTCATTTTCAGTTTTAGTTTAGAAGTGGGTAGACATCAAGCTGGAAAGCAGTGTTTCTCTCTCTCCCTGCTTTGGAAATTCTGCTGTTAGCCAAAAGCAAGGTTTCTTGCCTTCCTGGAGTGGAAAAAATCTGTTGTTGGTGGTTGGCTTGTCTAGAGTCTTGTTCTGTCTCCCTGGTGCTTTGAGAAGATGTTCTGACTTCAGGCTGGTCTGTGTGTGCATCAAGAGGCTGCTAGAAGTTGCAAAGCTGGGAAGTCAGAGTTTCAATTCTCCACCCAAAGGACTAAGTCCCAGCATCATGTGAGCATTCCTATTTTCTGTGCTAAACCTGTGGCAAGGGTTTTGTATCGTGAAGTTTGTTTGGTTGGAACATTTTGTATTATTGTTAAGCGTTATACAATACCACGATTGTTTTTCTTTTTTGTTTGTATGTGGTAGAGGTGATTGCTAATTTTCTTTCTATACATGTTAACTATATTCTTAAATTAACTTTGTTTGATAAAAGCTCCCTAGTGAGTCAGTTGAATCAGACCTGAAGTGAAATATCTCACCCTAGCCAAATTCAAATTGCAGAACTTATGATCCATAGAATCATAGATAGAATCATAGGATCCCTACAGGACAGAAAGAGGCCATTCAGCCCATCGAGTCTGCACCGACCACAATCTCACCCAGGCCCTACCCCCATATCCCTACACATTTTACCCACTAATCCCTCTAACCTACGCATCTCAGGACACGAAGGAGCAATTTTAGTATGGCCAATCAACCTAACCCGCACATCTTTGGACTGTGGGAGCAAACCGGAGCACCCGGAGGAAACCCACGCAGACACGAGGAGAATGTGCAAACTCCACACAGACAGTGACCCAAGCCGGGAATCGAACCCAGATCCCTGGAGCTGTGAAGCAGCAGTGCTAACCACTGTGCTACCGTGCCGCCCTAGGCGGGCTTCATAAAAAACGTTGGAGTTTCTGACCCGAATTATAACAGGGGAGAGAAGCAAAGTTGATGATTCACTTGGCTAAATAGTCAGAGAGTCATTACTGAACAGAAGGAGATCATTTGGTCCATCATTTCTACTAAAATTAAGGATTTATTTTATTATTTACTGGGATATGAGCATCGCTGGCTAGGCCAGCATTTATTGCCCATTCCGAGTTGCCATTGAGAAGATGGTGGTGAGCTGCCTTCTTGAACCCACTGCAGTCTGTGTGGTGTAGGTTCACCCATAGTGCCATTAGGGAGGGAATTCAAGGATTTTGACCCAACGACAGTGAAGGAACGGCCGATATATTTCCAAGTGAGGATGGTGAGTGACTTGGAGGAGACCTTGCAGGAGGTAATGCTCTGATGTGTCTGCTGCCCTTGTCCTTCTAGGTGTTAGAGGTCACGGGTTACACTGCAAACAAGAAATAGTCGAACCAACCAAGATCAGTTTATGAATGGATGAAGCATGCAACATTCCAATATCCATCTCACACCAATAGGCTGATGGAGGGCTAATTGCACACTCCATTCCTATCCTCACCTCACACTACTGGACCGTTGCAACAATCATCACATATCTGAAAAACTCCATACTCTTCTTTGAAGAATGTGACGAGGTTGTTTATATTTATACCTGCGTAAAAGGGCAGATCAGGCGGCACGGTGGCGCAGTGGTTAGCACTGCTGCCTCACAGCGCCAGGGACCCGGGTTCGATTCCGGCCTTGGGTGACTGTCTGTGCAGAGTCAGCACTTTCTCCCCGTGCCTGCGTGGGTTTCTTCCAGGTGCTCCAGTTTCCTCCCACACTCCAAAGATGTGCGGGTTAGGTTGATTGGCCATGATAAATTGCCCCTTAGTGTCAGGGGGATTAGCAGGGTAAATGTGTGGGGTTACGGCAATGAGGCCTGGGTGGGATTATAGTCGGTGCAGACTTGATGGGCCGAATGGCCTCCTTCTGCACTGTAGGGATTCTATGATGATTTTATGATAGCAATCTCTGAAACTTTTGACAATGGAACATTTCTCACTCCTGTAACCCACATGACTTGCCTGGGCTTGCAAAATCTCACTAACTGTCCTGGCTGGAGACAATACACATCTCTTTAACCTGTGCTTAACCCTCTCTCCACTCGCATTGTCTGCACCTGTAAAGACTTGATTACCTGTTAAGACTCGCATTCCAACCATTATCTTGTAATTGAGTTTATGTCTATATATGCCCTGTTTGTGAACCAAATCCTGCACTTACCTGATGAAGGAGCGACATTCCGAAAGCTCGTGCTACCAAATAAACCTGTTGGACTTTAACCTGGTGTTATGAGACTTCTTACTGTCCCTCACTCCTTCAGTGAATCGTCAGCCGAGATTGTATCCGGGTGTGGCAGTGGAGCTTGAATTCACAACATTCTGACTTGAACATTTCCCCACTCTGAATTTTCCCTATTAAATTGGAAACATCAGCCTCACTTGGTTTGGGCCAACTGGACTTGATTCATTTTTCTGTCCAATATTTATGACCAAGTCTTGCCATCACCAGTTCTCTCCACTGCCAAGGGAGAGAACTCTGCAGATGTCAAATTATTTCCAAATTCAGCTATCTACTTGTTTACTCATGTGCAAGTCCAGTGGGAGCATTTATCTTCTGCCAATCCAATGTAAGATCTTCAGTTTCCCCATCAGTCAGGAATATTACTTTCTGTTCAGCTTTGCCAGGAGGCTGGATTGTTTGTTTAGCTCTTAGAAGGCACTCAACACGGTATCATAGTTCCTAAAGTTATCAATTGCATAGGCAGAACATCCATGGGAATGCCTTGCTGCTGTGGTCTATCTAATAACATACAGTAATATAGCTCAGCTGTGCTGATCATCCACCTTGGAATCTCTCATTCTGGCCTCCTGATTTTAATTGTACCACTGCCACTGGCTGTACATTCAACTGCCTTGATCCTAAGCTCTGGAATTCCCTCCCTAAATCTCTCCAACTCTCTACGTTATTTTCCACAGTTAAAGTACTTCTTCAAACCCAACTCTTTGACCAAGCTTTTGGCTAACTGCCCTACTGGTTCCCTCCTCTGGTTCAGTGTCAAATTTTGATTCATAACACTGACACAAAATCAATGTTTGTTATTTTTATTCCATAGCTAATGGCAACGAGAGGGGATCTCATAGAAACTTATAAAATTCTAACAGGGTTAGACAGGGTAGATTCAGAAAGAATGTTCCCGATGGTGGGTGAGCCGAGAACTGGGGGGTCATAGTTTGAGGATAACCTTTTAGGACTGAGGTGAGGGGAAATTTCTTCACCCAGAGGGTGGTGGATGTGTGGAATTCACTACCGCAGAATGTAGTTGAAGCCAAAAAGGTTGTCTGATTTCAAGAAGAAATTCGATATAGCTCTTGGGGCTAAAGGGATCAAGGGATATGGGGGGAAGGGAGAGATCAGGATATTGAATTTGATGATCAGCCATGATTATATTAAATGGCAGAGCAGGTTTGAAGGGCTGAATGGCCTCCTCCTGCCTCTAGTTTCTACATTTCTATGTAACTAGGAAGATTGAGACATTTTTTATCATATTTAAGGTTTTCGATAAGAATCATAGAATCCCTATAGTGCAGAAGGTGGCCATTCGGCCCATCGAGTCTGCACTGAACACAATCCCACCCAGGCCCTATTCCCGTAACCCTTCATATTTACCCTGCTAACCCCCTGACACTAGAGTTAATTAACTTAACCCACACACCTTTGGAGTGTGGGAAGAAACCGGAGCACCAGGAGAAAACCCATGCAGACACAGGGAGAATGTGCAAATTCCACACAGACAGTGACCCGAGGCCAGAATTGAACCTAGGTCCCTGGCGCTGTGAGGCAGCGGTGCTAAACACTGTGCCACTGTGCTGTCCCATGTGACTAAGTGCCAATCATTATTGTTGTTGGGTTCCCTCCAGAATTACACAAGTGCTATCGGTAAGAAAGTAAAACAAAAGGAAGGCTAATTATAGTGACAATTATTCTGTGTTAGACTGAAAAATGATTGGACAATTTCCAATCAAACATTCCTGGAAACAGCACTGCCCTCAGTGACTGGGATTGATTTAATGCACCCATTTGTATTATTTAACAAGCCTTCACTTTGCATTTTGCAAGAAATTCATCCTGCTTTTATCAAGAGGCATTGCTGTAGTTTTGATCAGCTTGCTGTAGTTCCTAATGCTCTGTAAACTGTTTGATATCGTGTGATATTTAAATTGATTCATTGGACTGTTTGCTGTAGTGTATCATTTAATAGGCTCTGTAATAGACTCTGTAGACTGTTTGTTATTGTCTACTGTTTAAATAGATTCTGTAGATTGTTTACTATGGTGCATTGTTTAAATAGACTCTGTAGACTGTTATTGTCCACTGTTTAAATAGATTCTGTAGACTGTTTGCTGTGGTGCATTGTTTAAATAGCCTCTGTGAAAGATTATGTAGACTGTTAGCTGCAGTACACAGTTTAAATAGACTCTGCAGACCATTTGCTGTAATACACTGTTTAAATAGACTCTGTCGGCTGTAAAATAGATTTTTCCCGAGTCCTGCCATAAGACCCATTTGTTCATTATTCGTTCATGGGATGCGAGCGTCACTGGCCGGGCCAGCATTTATAGCCCATCCCTGAGGACATTTAAGAGTCAACCACATTGCTTTGGCTCTGGAGTCACAGGTCGGCCAGACCGGGTAAGGACAGCAGATTTCCTTCCCTAAAGGACATTAGTGAATCAGATGGGTTTTTACAACAATTGACACTGGTCATCATTAGACTTTTCATTCCAGATTTTTATTGAATTCAAATTTCACCATCTGCCGTGGCAGGATTTGAACCCAGGTCTCCAGAGCATTGCCCTGGGTCTCTGGATTATTAGTCCAGTGACCACTGCCTCTCCTAAACTGACAGTGATGTCAGTTGTCACTCTGAACAAATAAATGCATAAATTTATATCACCGTCCATCCCATCTCCCAGAAAGGCCTCACATACCATTACTTGCATAGACTTGTGTTATATGGGCAAAAGCAGCAGATATTTTGCAACATACCATCAATAGAAATCAGATAAATAACTAAGTGCATTGCCAGAGGTTTCAGCTTTTGAACAAGAGGTTATACCGATGCAGGTTGCTTTGCAGAACACCTCTGTTCATTCAAGAAACATGGTCCTGAGCTTGTGGTCACTTGTCATTTCATTTTCCATCCCACACCCACTCTGATCTCCCCCTCCTGGGTATACTAGATTGTTCCAATGGAAGCTTGAAGAATGGCACATCTTTTGTCAAACACTTTACAGTTTCTGGACTCAGCACTGAGGCCAATGATTGAAGATAAAACCACTGCTCCCATTTGGTTCGGCAGCAGTTCATAGAATCATAGAACCCCGACAGTGCAGAAGGAGGCCATTCGGCCCATCGAGCCTAGTGAGAAGATGCTATTTTCAGACCCTCCACGCCACCTTTTGTTCCATTACTTATCCCAATAACATTCTCTTTTGCCTTGTGCATTCATCCTACTTATCAGTTAATTTCTCCTACCTTCCACCTATCACAGATCTTTCCTTTTGTCCCTAATAACCCTCCCCCTCTCTTGCCTCGCAATTTGCTTTAAACATGTCACCTCTCTAAATTATTCCAGTTCTGATGAAACTTTAATTCCGTTCCTCTCCCACTGCCTGAACTGCTGAGTATTTCCTATTTACTTTCCAATTTCGAGCTTCTGTTGTGTTCCAGATCAATGTTAAAGAACCCGCAATGCTGTACAAAAAAAGATGGTTCTGCACCAACTATCAAACCCCAAACTTTGAACCAACTATCAAACTCTGCAAACTCTATGCCAACATTCAAACTTCCAAAACACTGTCCCAACTTTTCACCATCTGAAGTTTTATGCCACCACCCTAATCCATGCATCAACATGCAAACTCCCCAAACTCTGGAACAAATTTCCTACTTCCCAAACTGTTCACCAGTCACAAACTTCCCAAATGCTGCACTAACGTTCAAACTCCCCAATCTGTGCACCAACATTCAAACAGCCCAAACTCTCCAGCGACTTTCAACCTCGTCAACCAGTGCAACAATGTTCAAACTCCCCAAACAATGCCCAAACTTAGAAATTTCACAAACTCTGCTCTAATTTTCAAAACTCCCCAAACTCTGAGGCAACTTTCAAATATCCCAAACTTGGCACCAACTTTCAAACATAACAAACATTGTAGCAACATTGTAACGCTCCATGCTCAACAAAAACATTCACATTGATCAAACTCTACACCAATATTCAAACTCCCCAAACTCTGCAGCAGCTTTCAACTTATCAAACTCTCCATCAACTTTCCAACTCCCCAAATTCTGCACCAACTATCAAACTTAACAAACTCTGCAGAAACTTTCCAACTCCCTAAACTCTGCATCAACTTTAAAACTCACCAGACTCTGCACAAACTTTCAAACTCCACATGTTGTGCAATATATTCACACTGATCAAACTCAGCACCAACATTCAAATCTCCCATCTCTGCACGAACTTTCAAACGTCCGAAGCATTGTCCCAGTTTTCAAAATTCTCAAACTTTACATCAACTCCCGAATCCATGCACCAACATTCAAACTTCCCAATCACCTACAACAAATTTCAACCATTGCAAGATCTGCACCAAATCCCAAACTCCCCAAACTCTGCAACAAATTTCATACTTTCTGACTCTACACCAATTCCAAGCTTCCAAACCCTGCATCAACTTCCTAAATTGTGCATCAACTTTCAAATGTCCCAACTTCCCCAGCATCATTCAATCTCGCCTCAGAGTGCAACAATTTCAAACTCCCCAACTTTCAAATGTCCCAAACTCTTCTGCAAGTTTCAAATTTGACCCACTCTGTCCAATTTACAAACTTTCCAAAATCTGCAGAACTTTCAAACATCAGAAGATCTGCATCAAATCTTAAAAATCCCAAATACTAAGTCAACTTTCAAACTCCTCAAACTGTGCCCCAACATTCAAACACCCCAAACTCTCCAGCAACTTTCAATCTTGCCAAAGAGTTCAAACTCCCCAAACTCTGAACAAACTTTCAAATGTTCCATACTTTTCTGCAACTTTCAAACTTACCACAACTTTCAAATAATGTGGAGATGCCGGCGTTGGACTGGGGTAAGCACAGTAAGAAGTCTCACAACACCAGGTTAAAGTCCAACAGGTTTATTTGGTAGCAAATACCATAAGCTTTCGGAGCGCTGCCCCTTCGTCAGATGGAATGGATATCCACTCCATCTGACGAAGGGGCAGGGCTCCGAAAGCTTATGGTATTTGCTACCAAATAAACCTGTTGGACTTTAACCTGGTGTTGTGAGACTTCTTACATGTATTAGTATACAGTGAGAAGTATTGTTTCTTGCGCGCTATACAGACAAAACATACCGTTCATAGAGAAGGAAACAAGAGACTGCAGAATGTAGTGTTACAGTTATAGCTAGGGTGTGGAGAAAGATCAACAAAATGCAAGGTAGGTCCATTCAAAAGTCTGATGGCAGCAGGGAAGAAGCTGTTCTTGAGTCGGTTGGTACATGTCCTCAGATTTTTGTATCTTTTTCCCGACGGAAGAAGGTGGAAGAGAGAATGTCCGGGATGCGTGGGGTCCTTAATTATGATGGCTGCTTTTCCAAGGCAGCGGGAAGTGTAGACAGAGTCAATGGATGGGAAGCTGGTTTGCGTGATGGACTGGGCTTCGTTCACGACCCTTTGTAGCTTTGCTGTAAGCAGATTTTTACGTCGAATCCCACAGTTCTCTCATTTTCCTGGCTGGCTGGAAAGTCCTTTCTTTTTCTATGTGTCCCGTTCTGTTTTGCTAATTACACTCAGAGAGATGGTGCTGTCCTTTCAGGACCAATATATTCTTTAAAATGTTTTTGCTTCTTTTTTTTTGTGTAGAGATGACTCCTATTCTGAAAACGTGGAGATTTCACTGCCTTTAACCCCTCAGAGCAGTTATAGTTTCCTGCAGTCTCTGCTCAGATCAGGAGATCTGCAATCTCAGCTTTTCACTTTCTCGTGCTTCTGGGACAAGCTCTGCATCTCCCTGGCTTTTCTTCCTTTTTTTTAACCTCTGAACCTATTTAACCAATATATGACCAATAAGCTACTTGTCCCTTTTGACCCCCTGCCCTCAATGTGCTGAGCTGTACTGAGCAGTCATTCAGGTCTATCAGGCCTCCAATGTCTCATCCAAAGTAGCCAGGCTTCATGTGAGTCTCAGCCAACTATTTGACCAGGGGAAACATCAGACCCAATGTTCATTTCTCAATTGGGTGTTTGTCAATTGCAGACAGGGCCCCAGGCTGCTGCTTCACCCTGGAGGTACCTCCTAGTGCTGGCTCAGCTGACAGTGCAGCTACAGAATACAATGGGTAATTTCATTCCCCACTGCTGCCTCACAGCACCAGGGACCCAGGTTCGATTCCCCGTCACCGTCTGTGTGGAGTTTGCACGCTCTCCCCGTGTCTGCCCGTGGGTTTTCTCCCGGTGCTCCGGTTTCTTCCTACAGTCCAAAAAACATGCTGGTTAGGGTGCATTGGCCATGCTAAAATCTCTCTCAGTGTACCCGAACAGGCACCAGAGTGTGACGACTCGGGGATTTTCACAGTAACTTCATTGCAGTGTTAATGTAAGCCTACTTGTGACACTAATAAGAACAAAAACAAACTGTATCTAATACCTGTCTTCTTTCCAGATGGGAGGTGTGGCATAGTGGTTTTGTCATTAGACTAGTGATCTAGAGACCCAGAGTAATGCTTTGGGGATCTGGGTTCGAATCCCACCACAGCAGATGATGACATTTGAGCTCAATAAAGATCTGGAATTAAAAGTCTAATGATGACCATAAACCATTGTTGATTGTTGTAAAAACCCATCTGGTTCACTAATATCCTTTAGGAAAAGAAATTTGCCACCCTTACCTGGTCTGGCCTATATGTTGACTCTTAAGTGCCCCCAGTGATGGGCAATAAATGCTCGCCCAGCCAGCAACGCCCACATCTCATGAACAAATTTTTTTTTAATTCTCCTTTTTAAATCTGAAACACAGCTTTTATCTAAAGGGTATACCTTCATTTTATTTTACAAACTTCTGTCCCTATGTTTTAGCTCAGGATTTACTTCTTTGCACCAAACTCGACAAGGAAATTTCCCAGTCTCTCCAACAACTTTCAAACTTCCCAAACTCTGCAGAACGTCTAAACATCACAATCTCAAAAGTCCCAAACACAACAGCAACTGTCAAAGTCGTCAAACTCTGCAAAAATTTTCATACTTCCCAAACTCTGCCCCAATTTTCAAATGTCTCAAACTTTGCCCCAACTTTCAAATGTCTCAAATTCTGCGCGAACTTTCAAACCTCTCAGATTCAAACTTCCCAAAATCTGCAGAAATTTCAAATATCACAAGATCTTCATCAACTGTCCAATTTCCCAAACACTGAAATAACTATAAAACTTCGCAAAATCTACACCGACTATCAAACTTATCAAACTTTCCACCAAATTTTGAACATAAGGAACTCTGCACCAACTTTCAAACTTCCCAAAAACTGCACCAACTTTTAATTCCTTAATCCATGCACCAACTTTCAAACTCCTCAAACTGTGCAACAACATTCAAACATCCCAAACACCACACCAACTTTCAATCTTTCCAGACATTGCAACAACGTTCAAAGTCCCCAAACTATTCACCAACATTAAACTTCCCAAATTATTCGCCATGGTTCAAGCTCTCTGAAGTCTGCACAAACTTTCAGACTTCCCAAACTCTTCATCAAATTTCAAACTTCACAAACTTTGCATCGACCTTCAAATTCCCAAACCCTGCCCCAAATTTCAAACTCCCCAAACGATTCCCCAACTCTCAGACTTCCCAAACTCTGCAGCAACTTTCAAACTCTCAAACTATGTACAAATTTTCAAACTTCTCCATCTCTACAACTGTTTTCAAACCTCCCCAATTCTGCACCAAATTTGAAACTTCTTAAACTCTGTACCAACTTTCAAACTCCCAAATTGTGCCCCGATGTGAAATTCCCAAACCCTGATCCAACCTTCAAAATTCCAATTCTCCACCAACTTTAAACTTCTCAAACATTGCTCCAAATTTCAAACTTATCAAACTCCAGAATCTTTGCAGCACCATTCAAACTTCTTCAACTTTGCACCAAATTTCAAACTCCCCAAAATCTGCACCAGCTTTCAAAATCCCAAACTCTGCCCGAACTTTGAAACTCCCTGAACTTTGCTCCAACTTCCAAATGTCTGAAACCTGCGCCCTCTCAAACGCCCCATCTCTGCAGTAACTTTCCTATTTCCCCAACTGCACAACATTCAAAGATCTCAGACTCTGCACCAACTTCCAAACGATCCAAACACTATATCAGCTTTCAAGCTATCCAAACTCTGCTCCAACTTTGAAACTTCCCATGCCCTGCACCAAATATCAAATGCCCCAGATTCTGCATCAATCTTGAAATTCCCAAAACCGTCCACTATCTTTCAAAATGCCAAACTCCGCCCAAACTTTAAAACTCCACATCCCCTGCTCCGACCTTCAAATGTCCTGATTTCCACACCAGCTGAAACTTCCCAAACTCTGCACTCATTTTCAAACTTCACAAACCATGAACCAAAATTCAAAGCTGCCAAACGCTGCACTAAAATCCAAACATTGCAAACCACGCTCACTCTTTCAAACTTCCAATACTCTGCTGCACATTCAACTGTCTCAAATTCTATACCAAATTTAAAATTCCCAAACTCTGCACCAACTTTCAAACTCCCCAAATTCTGTGCAAATTTCAAACTTCTCAAACTCTGCATCAAACTTCCGAAAGTGTGCAGCAAATGTGAAATATCTCAAACTTTGCACCAACTTTCAAACTCTGCAAACATTGCCCTTGCTTTTAAATTTCCAAAACACCTTAACAACTTTCAAACATCCTACAATCTTCAACTTTCATATTCCCCAAACTCTGCATCAAATTTCAAACCCCAAACATAAGGCACAAAAATTTAAACTTCTTAAACTCTGCCCTAACCTCCCCAAACACTGCATCAAATTTCAAACTTCCCAAACAATACACCAATTTTCAAACTCCCAAGCTCTGCCCCAACTTTCAAACTTCCCATGCTCTGCATCCAATTGCAAAGTTACCAAACTCTGCCCCAACTTTCACACTCCACAAACTATTCGTCAAGTTTCAAACTTCCCAAACTCAGCTCAACTTTCAAACTTCCCACACTGTGCACTAACTTTCAAACTTAGCAAATTCTGCACCAGAGTTCAGGCTCCCCAATCTCAGCACTAACCTGCAAACTCCCCAAATTCTTCGTCAAATTTCAAACTTCTCAAAATCTGCAGCAAATTTCAAACTTCCCATTCATTGCACAAACTTTCAAACTCCCCAAATTAGCAACCAACCTTTAAACTACAGAAACCCTGCAGCAACTTTCAAACTCCGAAAACTCTGCAGCAACAGTTAAACTTGCAAAACCCTTCACCATCAAACAGTTGAAATTCTGCAGCAACTTTCAAACTCCACATTCGCTGCAATGACTTTCAAACTTCTTAAACTCTGCACCATCTTTGAATCTCCTAAACTCTTCCCCAACTTTAAACTCCCCAAACTCTGCTCAAAACTTCAAATATGCCAAAATCTAGAGCCCCAGGCTAGCCACACAAACCCCTATGGACTATGGCAAGATCTGCAAGACATAACAGGCTACAAGATGAAGGCACGTAAAATCGCCGGCTGCACCGCATCCCTCCCTGATGAGCTCAATGCAGTCTACACCCATTTTGAGCAAGAGGTCAGTGAGAGAACGCCCTCCACCCTGGAAGCCTCAGATGAACCTGTATCTGAGGTCACCATTGCAGATGTCAGAGCAGCCTTCTTGAAGGTCAACCCACGGAAAGCGACTGGTCCGGATGGGGTACCCGGGCGAGCACTCAGGTCTTGCACAGACCAGCTGGCAGGGGTATTCACAGACATCTTCAACCTCTCTTTTCAACAATCTGAGGTCCCTCAAGCAGCGTGCCTTAATGACTATCATCCGGTGGCTCTGACATCCATCATTATGAAGTGCTTTGAAAAGCTAATCATGGCACAAATCAATTCCAGCCTCCCGGATTGCCTGGATCCACTACAATTCACCTACCAGCACAATTGGTCCACAGCAGGTGCCATCTCCCTGGCCCTGCACTCAACCCTGGAACACCTAGATAACAAAGACACTTATGTCAGACTCCTATTTATTGACTACAGCTCAGCCTTCAACACCATCATTCCCCGAAACTCATCTTCAAACTCCATGGCCTGGGCCTCAGCTCCTCCCTCTGCGACTGGATCCTGGACTTCCTAACTTACAGACCACAATTAGTAAGGATAGGCAACAACACCTCCTCCACGATCATCCTCAACACCGGTGCCCCACGAGGCTGTGTTCTCAGCCTCCTGCTATACTCCTTATACACCCATGACTGTGTGGCCAAATTCCCCTCCAACTCAATTTTCAAGTTTGCTGAGGACACCATCATAGTGGGTTGGATCTCAAATAATGATGAGTCAGAGAACAGGAGTGAGATAGAGAATCTGGTGAAGTGGTGCGGCAACAATAATCTCTCCCTCAATGTCAACAAAATGAAGGAGATAGTCATCGACTTCAGGAGGCATAAAGGAGAACATGCCCCAGTTTACATCAATGGGGATGAGAGTGTCGAGGACTTCAAGTTTTTAGGTGTCCAGATCACCAACAACCTGTTCTGGTGCCCCCATGCCGACACTATAGCTATGAAAGCCCACCAACGCCTCTATTTTTTCAGAAGGCTAAGGAAATTTGAGCTGTCCGCTATGACTCTCATCAACTTTTACAGATGCACCATGGAAAGCATTCTTTCTGGTTGTATCACAGCTTGGTATGGTTCCTGCTCTGTCCAAGACCGCGAGAAACTACAAAAGCCCAATGTAGCCCAATCCATCACACAAACCAGCCTCCCATCCATTGACTCTGTCTACACTTCCCACTGCCTCGGCAAAGCAGCCAGCATAATTAAGGCACCCCAGACATTCTCTTTTCCAACTTCTTCCATTGGGAAAAGGATACAAAAATCTGAAATCATGTATCAACCGACTCAAGAACAGCTTTTTTCCTGCTGCCATCAGACTTTTGAATGGACCTACCTCGTATTAAGTTGATCTTTCTCTACACCCTAGCTATGACTGTAACACTACATTCTGCACCCTCTCCTTTCCTTCTTTATGCACAGTATGCTTTGTCTGCCTCACCACATTTCAAACTTCTTAATCTCTGCACCAACTATCAAATCCCTAATCTCTACATCAATTTTTCAATAACCAAAACTCTGCTCAACCCCCAAACTTCTCAAACTCTGAACCACCTTCCAAACTTTATACCAACTTCTAATTTTCCTAATTCTGCATCAACTTTCAAACTCCCCAAAGTCTGCATCAACATTCCGAAAATCCCACCCTGAAGATCCAAACAATCCACTGCATCCTGCATTTTATATTGAAACCCATTGTCCATATATTGTCACATTGAATTAATTGAGTTTTCAGTCTTTTGCATACTGTTTGTGAGCTTTGTAAAGTAGAGGATTGAGGTACAGAATCATAGAACCCCTATAATGCAGAAGAGGCCATTCAGCCCATCGAGTCTGTACCAACTCTCTGACAGAGTATCTTACCCAGGCTCTGCACCCCCCACCCCCGCCCTGGGGTGGCACGGTGGCACAGTGGTTAGCACTGCTGCCTCACAGCACCAGGGACCCAGGTTCTATTCCCGGCTTGGGTCACTGTCTGTGTGGAGTCTGCACATTCTCCGGTGTCTGCATGGATTTCCTCAGGGTGCTCCGGTTTCCTCCTAGTCCAAAGGTGTGCAGGTTAAGTTGATTAGCCATCTCAAATTGGCTAATTTAGGGTGATTGGCAAGGTAAATATATGGGCTTACAAGAATAAAGTGGGATTGTTGTCAGTGCAGGCTCGATGGGCCGAATGGCTCCTTCTGTAAGGTAGGGATTCTATGTTCTATCCCTCTAACCCCATACATACACCATGGCTAATCCATCTAACCTACACATCTTTGGAACACCAAGGAGCAATTTAGCACGGCCAATCCACCTAACCCGCACACCTTTGGACTGTGGGAGGAAACTGGAGCACCCGGAGGAAACCCACGCAGACACGGGGAGAACGTGAAATTCCACACAGTGACCCGAGGCCGGAATCAAACCGGGTCCCTGGTGCTGTGAGGCAGCAGTGCTAACCACTGTGTCACCGTGTCTCACGATCTACTTGTTCTGTTATATTCTATTTATGATCTATCACAATAAAGGTGCTTTTTAAGTATAAGTTGTTGCTGTTGGCTCCTCTCCTAATCTCTTTAACAACCAATTCTGTGATATCTTTGGCCTTGTGTAAGAAAACATACTCGCCACAGTGGGGGCGGCAGGTTACGATGTAATCAAAAGCTTGTTGCTTTCCAGTGAAACCTTCCTTATCTTTATTGTGTAGACTTACACTGGTGGCCCGTGTGTTAACCTGGTGGTAACATATTCTTTTTGAATTGGGATGTCATGGTGTTGCAGTAACACCAGTCAGAGATTATTATGGGTTTTTATTTCCAGTTTACAAAAGGCTTGTTGCTCGATACAGCTTGCAGGGAGAAATGAGTTGCGAAGACCTCACAACAGGTAGATGAACCTGAGTAATCGCTCTCGCCTGTGGAGCTGTTCTGCTTGTTATATGGGCTTTTATGTTCTTCATTCACTTTAAGCTAATTTGGAAATGGTTGATTGACAGTCAAACAACTCCTATCATTAAAAAAAAGATCAGCAAGGAACAAAAGCCAACAAAAACACAGCACCACACGGTGGCACAGTGGTTGGCACTGTTGCCTCAGCGCCAGGGACCTGGGTTCAGTTCCAGCCTCGGGTCACTGTCTGTGCGGAGTCTGCACATTCTCCCCGTGTCTGCGTGGGTTTCCACCATGTGCTTCGGTTTCCTCCCACGTTCCAAAGATTTGATTTGATTTATTATTGTCACATGTATTCGTATACAGTGAAAAGTATTGTTTCTTGCGCGCTATACAGACAAAGCGTACCGTTCATAGAGAAGGAAATGAGACAGTGCAGAATGTAGTGTTACAGTCGTAGCTAGGGTGTCGAGAAAGATCAACTTAATGCAAGGTAGGTCCATTCAAAAGTCTGACAGCAGCAGGGAAGAATCTGTTCTTGAGTCGGTTGGTACATGACCTCAGACTTTTGTATCTTTTACCCGAAGGAAGAAGGTGGAAGAGCGTATGCCCGGGGTGCGTGGAGTCTTTAATTATGCTGGCTGCTTTGCCGAGGCAGCGGGAAGTGTAGACAGAGTCAATGGATGGGAGGCTGGTTTGTGTGATGGACTGGGCTACATTCACGACCCTTTGTAGTTTCTTGCGGTCTTGGGCAGAGCAGGAGCCATACCAAGCTGTGATACAACCAGAGAGAATGTTTTTTATGGTGCATCTGTAAAAGTTGTACAGATGTACAGGTTAGGTGGATTGGCCATGCTAAATTCTCTCTTAATGTCAGGCGGATTAACAGGGTAAATGTGTGGGGTTATAGAGATAGGGCCTGAGTGGGATTGTTGTCAGTGCAGGTTGGATGGGCTGAATGGCCTCCTTCTGCACTGGAGGGATTCTATGATTCTATGAAAACAAACCTCAAAAGATTTTGATTGACTGCTAATTTCACACAGAATCATGCTGCTGTTCTGTACAATATTTCTAAGGACTTGTTCAAATATTATTCAGTCACAAAGGTGGCAACATGTGGATGATGTCATGGTTGTAGGGATTACAGTTCGGTAGGTCTGAAGAAGTCTTCATTGTCATACATAGTAACAGTAAGTCTTTCTTGATTCGTAGAACTATTTAGAGACAAGTGAGGAGCTGTCTCCATGCTTGCTGGCACACACGTCTCTGTCCGACACTCGACTGATCCTGAGTGCAGGTCATGTGCCTCTTACATCATTACGCCAACGGTAATGCACTCAGTCCCACATGAACCGTATATGTGCCAGACCCTTATTCCACAGTATCTTCATTCTTTTGCCTTGTATCACAGCAGGAAGGTAGTGGCAGGGTTCACAGGTCCCTCCCATCAATGTTAATTTGAGGATGCTGTCTGCTGTCTCCTGTGGAAGCAAAAGACCCCATGAGGCTATTCGAAGAGAACAGGAATGATCACTCCCTCCTTCACCACCCAACCTGCCATCCTCCCTCCCCCCACCTTCTTCCCCTGCCAGCCCCGATATCCTGGCTAATATTAATCCCTCAACCAACAGTAGATAACAGTTAATCTGATTATCTGGGTACTGTTTTTGGAATAGTGCTGTATGTATATCCATTCCTACATGGTGACTGTAGCTGGACTTCTAAGGTACTTTGAGAAGTCCTGATGTTGTGAACGGCACCATCTAAATGTTAGTTATTTCTTTTTATCTTTAAGTGGGTTTTGAATCGGGTCTAATGGATTAACTGGCCCCGGATGCTGGAAGACCCTGTGAAAACAATAGACCTTCTTGTTACCTGCCCTAGATTGGTTTACGTTGAGGTTTCCACTGACAGTCCATGGGGCGGCATGGCGGCACAATGGTTAGCGCTACTGCCTCACATCGCCAGGGACCCGGGTTCGATTCCCGGCTTGGGTCTCTGTAAAGTTCTCCCCGTGTCAGCATGGGTTTCCTCCGAGTGCTCCAGTTTCCTCCCACAGTCCAAAGATGTGCAAGTTAGGTGCATTGACCATGCTAAATTGCCCCTTAGTATCAGGGGTCTGGATAGGGTAAATGCATGGGGTTATGGGGATAGGGCTTGGGTGGGATTGTGGTTGGTGCAGACTCAATGGGCTGAATGGCCTCCTTCTGCACTGTATGATTCTATATGTTCTATGACCCATATGATGGGAAACCCAACATAAAAACAGCGAAGATTTTCCAATGTGCCTAAGATTTTTCTTTGGCTCAGTTGTTGGGATCTTACCTGTGCATTATAAGGTTGTGAGGTTTGACATATAATCTAGGCTGACACAACAGTGTAGTATTGGGGGAGTGCTGCATTGCTAGATGCACCGTGTTTTTATGTTAGCTGGTACATCAATTATCCATGTTAGGAAACCATAGGTAGTTTTCAGAGAATTGTATTTGTATGGGTAAACATTAGAAATAAGGCATAGTTTTAGGCAGGTTTAATTTAAAGTTTCTGTGCCTGGAAGGGCCTATGGTTAGATTCATGCTGGGCAAAAGTTGTTTGGATGTTTTGGGGGGGGGGGGGGCTTGGTTAAATTCCAACTGAGATAGAAAGAGCTATGGTGTGAAGAATAAATATAATTGCTTAGCAACTATGGGTCCTTTGGTTTTAGCTGAAAGCTAGAGCAGTTGGTTACAAGTAGCTAAAGAGGGAGCACATCTCTCAGCTTTACTAGAAGAAAAGCCATACAATGGAGTAATGGTGAAGACAGTGCCAGAAATCTGAAAGACAGCTATTTAAGGAAACTAGAGCAGTGAAGAGGAGTTTTCAAAGAGCCTGAAGCTAAAAAGAAACTGGGAGCAGAACAAGATACTGTTCATTTCAAGCCACAGAACTGATAAAGGAGCGGGCGAGTGCGAAGACAGAAAGATATCTGAAATGGTTATAAGGTTTGTGATATCTTACTGTATTGTTCATGAAATAATTATGGAGCAATTTGTGGCTAGAGATCAGAATTTGCATGTGTAAAAGCAATCAAGACAAAGAAATCCTAAAAGAGGTTGGTGTAAAACCTGGAGTGGATTTGCTGGCGAAAGTGGAGCGGATGCTCTACTCACAAGAGTCTTCTGGAAAATGTGGACTGGATTTTGTAATGCAAACCACTAATATTATTCTGAGGTAAGATTTTAAAGTGCGTTTTGGGAAGTAGAGTTTGGAAACCTTTATGCGGCAATCACCGGTAGGGATTCTGAGAAGAAATCGAAAGCCACCAACATGGGCTCAAAGAGGGGTGCCTATTCAGCAATAGTCATTGCGTGTACAGCAAAGTTAATGAGACCACTGTAACTTCAAATCTACTTTGTCATCCGTGTTAATCTTAAACCTGTGTGTATTTGTTAAGCTAAGTGGCGGGGGGAGTAAAGGAGCATTGAATTGCAATCCAATTTTTCCATGCTTAACGGCTGAGGGGTGACCCAATAGAAGTTTATAAAATTATGAGGGGTATAAATAGGGTGAACAGTTGGAAGCTTTTTCCCAGGGCAGAAATGACAATTACAAGGGGGCACAAGTTCAAGATAAGGGGGGAAAGGTTCAGTGGAGATGTGCCGGTGAAGTTTTTTATACAGAGGGTGGTGGGGGCCTGGAATGCACTGCCAAGTGAGGTGGTTGAGGCAGATATGTTAGCGACATTTAAGACTATCTTGGCAAGCATATGAACAAATGGGGAATTGAGGGATATAAGCGGAGGGTTAGATAGGTAAACATGACCGGCGCAGGCTTGGAGGGCCGAAGGGCCTGTTCCTGTGCTGTGCTGTTCTTTGTTCTTTGTTCTAATAAATGTTTTGTTGGTGTTAAAACTAATTAGCGGATCCCGTGACTCCATTCCTCCATGTTTGATAAATAAAATGTTCCAGTTATGGCCTTTTGAACAAGGGTTCCATTCTGGGAACCTGCCATCCATTTATAACGTCAACTGGGATCGTAACACCCGTCAACTTAAAGGTGCTCTGGGGAGATGGCAGGGCTAATTGGTGAGGAATGGGACCAAATGGAAAGCCTCTTTGATCTGGATTCATCCCTTAGCAAAGCCAGACGGTGATTGACTAAACAGCAAGACCGGACGCAATAATTCCACTTAGTTCTGAAAGTAACCGTTAAAACATATCAGCCACAGCACAAATCTTCCTTTTAAGTTGCTTTGCGTGGCCTGCAGGCAGCAATATAGCTGAGTAAAACCGGACATCCCAAATGCCTGTTAATTTAACTCACAGCAGCCACCATTTGTGTGCGTAGTAATATTTGAGGAGACATTTAATTACACATTGCAGTCCTTATGGATTTCATTTTCCTCTCTCCCTCCATCGGCCCAGACAGTCAGGGAGCCTGAACATTGAAAACACAACAGCGCTGTCCTGACAGCTGTGACATGAAACATCAGGGCTGCAGACGTACAGATCATTGCAAACACACAAGTGTCTTCAGAGATTACCAACCCCACTCACTGGCTCACTGCTAGCTTGGCCCTGTCGGTAACATTCTCACTCCTGAGGGGACACCAGGACCTAAACCACTCGAACCCAGAACTAACTGAGCCACCAGCATCCGCGGATGTGACCTTTCACCAGAGGGCATTAAAGGTCCAACAGTGTCACCCAAAGAACAGCAAGACAATCTCCCAGTTCTGTCCGGCCTCCCTACAAGCACCAACAGGTCAATGAATCATTCACTTTGTTCTCTGAGAGTGTATTGGGCTGGCTTCCGACTGTTCACCCTATCAATACCCCTCATAATTTTATAAACTTCTATCAGGTCACCCCCTCAGCCATTAAACATGGAAAAATTGGATTGCAATTCAATGCGCCTTTACTCCCCCCGCCACTTAGCTTAACAAATACACACAGGTTTAAGATTAACATGGATGACAAAGTAGATTTGAAGTTACAATGGTCTCATTAACTTTGCCGTACACGCAATGACTATTGCTGAATAGGCACCCCTCTTTGAACCCATGTTGGTGGCTTTCGATTTCTTCTCAGAATCCCTACAGATGATTGTCGCATAAAGGTGTGCATTCAGTGAATGTTTTGCCTTTTATCAGTTATACCAACAACCCCGGTTTTGCATTGCTGGTGGGGCGGCATGGTGGCACAGTGGTTGGCACTGCTGCCTCACAGCGCCAGGGACCCGGGTTCGATTCCCGGTTTAGGTCACTGTCTATGCGGAGTCTGCACATTCTCCCCGTGTCTGCATGGGTTTCCTCCCACACTCCAAAGACATGCTGGTTAGGTGCATTGGCCATGCTAAATTCTCCCTCAGTGTACCCGAATGTGGCGACCAGGAGATTATCACAGTAACTTCATTGCAATGTTATGGTAAGCCCACTTGTGACACAAATGAATAAACTTAAACTTCCTCACCTGCAGAGCTCACCCCTGCCCTGCTATGAACGAGCGTTGGAATGAAGACTTGGTAGAGGAGAGTTAAAAGGCAGACAGCTCATTAACAAATTAAAAGCCTATGACAGGCGACATAACACTATCACATAAAGAAAATCCATCACTTTTCACCCCCTCTTCAGCTCTGAAGAAGAATCATATGGACTCGAAATATTTCTCTCTCCACAGATGCAGCCTGACCTGCTGAGTTTTTCCAGTGTTTCCTGCTTTTATAACGCCCTCACACGTGACTGCACATCAGACCTTTCTTCCAATCCTTGCCTTACTCCTTGCTGGGGTCAAACTCGAAGGCCAGAATTCTCTGGTCTCACACACCAGTGAGAACGGAGAATTTGACGCGCAGCCCAATCTCCATTCACAGCAGCGGGACTGGAGAATCCCAGCCTCCCGCGGACAAGGTCGGAGAATTCAGCCCTGAATATGGAATTAAGTTTGCCACAATCTGACTGATTGGCAGAGCAGGCTTGAGGGGTCGGCTGGCCTTCCCTATTAGATATGGAATGGAGCAAAGACACGTATTAATGTCCTTCCTGCTCATCTCACTGAGACTGTTTGGAGTTAAGAACAACTAATTCATTCCAGATAGGGATAGAACTTGTGATCACTCTAGTTTGTAGGCATTATCTACACAAAAACGACTTGCATTCAGAGAACACCTTTAATATTGGAAGAAACAAGACAAAGATGTGCAGGCTAGGTGGATTGGCCATGCTAAAGTTGGCCTTTATTGTCTCAAGATGTGTAGTTCGGGGGAATTAGTGGGGTAAATATGTAGGATTACGGGGATAGGGTTTGGGATGCTCCATTGGAGAATTGGTGCAGACTTGATGGGCTGAATGGCCTCCTTCTGCACTGTGGGGATTCTATGATTCTATGATTTGGAGGTGCAGTGTTGTAATGGTAACATCACTGGACTAGTAACCCAGAGGCCCCAAGGTTATGGTTTGGGAACCTGGGTTCAATTCCCACCACAGCCGCTGGTGGGATTTAAATTCAGTTAATAAATCTGGAAGCTACAGATAGTTTCAGTAATAGTAATCGTGACAACTATCATTAATTATCCCGATGTCCTTTAGGGAAGGAAATCTGGCATCCTTACCTGGTCTGGCCTACATGTAACTCTAGGCCCACAGCGATGTGCTTCAAGGTGAGGGGTGGGGGGTTTAGGGGGGATGTGAAGAAAAACGTTTTTACCCAGAGGGTGGTGATGGTCTGGAATGCACTGCCTGGGAGGGTGGTGGAGGCGGGTTGCCTTGTACCCTTTAAAAAGTACCTGGGTGAGCACTTGCCATTCAGGGCTATGGGCCAAGTGCTGGCAGATGGGATTAGGTGGGAGTTCAGGTGTTTCTAATGTGTCGGTGCAGACTCGATGGGCTGAAGGGCCTCTCCTGCACTGTATGATTCTATGATGCTATGATTTTATGAGTCACTGAAATCACCCCAGCAATTAGGGATGGGTAACAAATGCTGGCCTTGCCTGCGACACCCACATCCCATGAAATAATTTTTTAAAACTCCACAGGAGTGCAATCAGACACAATCCAGCTCTGCAGGCACACACACCGGCCGGAATTTAACCGTCCGGCCCACCACCGAATCGGAGCGGCGACGGGTGGACAACGGAAATGTCCGTTGACCTCGGACTGGAATTCCCGGTCTCACTCGAGAGAGGTCGTAAAATCCCGCCCACTCTGTTAGGACCAGTCAGTTGGTCAGAGACCATTGAGGGCACGGCAGCACAGTGGTTAGCATTGCTGCCTCACAGCGCCAGGAACCCCGGTTCGATTCCGGCCTCGGGTCACTGTCTCTGTGGAGTCTGCACATTCTCCCCGTGTCTGCGTGGGTTTCCTCCGGGTGCTCCGGTTTCCTCCCACAGTCCAAAGATGTGCGGGTTAGGTGGATTGGCCGTGCTAAATTGCCCCTTAGTGTCCAAAGATGTACAGGTTAGGTGGATTGGCCCTGCTAAATTGCCCCTTAGTGTCCAAAGATGTACAGGTTAGGTGGATTGGCCATGCTAAATTGCCCCTTAGTGTCCAAAGATGTGCGGGTTAGGTGGATTGGCCATGCTAAATTGCCCCTTAGTGTCCAAAGATGTACAGGTTAGGTGGATTGGCCATGCTAAATTGCCCCTTAGTGTCCAAAGATGTACAGGTTAGGTGGATTGGCCATGCTAAATTGCCCCTTAGTGTCCAAAGATGTACAGGTTAGGTGGATTGGCCATGCTAAATTGCCCCTTAGTGTCCAAAGATGTGCGGGTTAGGTGGATTGGCCATGCTAAATTGACCCTGTGTCAGGGGGATTAGCTAGGGTAAATGCATAGGGTTACGAGGATAGGGCCTGGGTGGAATTGTGGTCGGTGCAGACTCGATGGGCCGAATGGCCTCCTTCTGCACTATAGGTTTCTATGTTTATGGGTGGCACGATGGCGCAGTGGTTAGCACTGCTGCCTCACAGCGCCAGGGACCCGAGTTCGATTCCCGGCTTGGATCACAGTGTGGAGTTTTCACGTTCTCCCCGTGTCTGCGTGGATTTCCTCCGCGTGCTCCAGTTTCCTCCCACAGTCCGAAAGATGTGCAGGTTAGGTTGATGCTAAATTGCCCCTTAGCGTCAGAGGGATTAGCAGGGTAAATATGGAGGGTCGCAGGCATAGGGCCTGGGCAGGATTGTGATCGGTGCAGACTCAATGGGCCGAATGGCTTTGTTCAGCACTCGAGGGATTCTTAAAGGAGGAAAGCGAGGGAGAGAAGGGAGTTTCACTGAGAGAATTCCAGAGTGCGGGGCTGGGAGAGCTGAAGGGATGACCCCCCGCGGGGGAGGAAAGGAAATGGGGAACGTGAAATGCTTGATGCTTTAACCAGCTGAGACAATGGGGGACATCACATTGCCACCACCTGCCCCCCTCCCACCCCCTCCACCACCCTGTTCCCCTCTTCTTTGGGAGTCAGTGGGAATGTATTTTGAGTGTCAGTAGTTTTGTTGTTGTTACTGCTCCATCTGCGTGTTTTGAGCACTGTTATGTCTTGGATTTAATATCCTTTGAAACCGCAGCCTTCTGCTGAAGGCAAAATCATGCAGAAGCACTTTAATTGCGGAGCCAAGCAGCATTACATGAGGAACTGTTTTGTTCGTATTGGCTGCATGATGCAGAGTAGTACACGTTGCATTAGAAATGCCCATAGGATGTGTAGTGTGAGTAATCTGTGTCCTCTGGTGCTCCTTAACAATACAGCTACAAAGAATCTATGTCAATTGTGGCAAGTGAGGTTGTAATGTGATGAGAGTTGAATCGGGTGGGGAGATGCCACCAGATGATGCTTCAAATTAAGAGTTTGAGAGCGGTTCCCTCATGGGCTTTAGCACTGTTGCAAACCCATTCATTCTGGGAGGTCCCCAGCTCAACCCCTTTCCTGATCTCCGCTCAATAGAAGCAACAACTGCTCCCAACGTTGCCAGCCACGAGAGAGGGGATCACTGGAGTGGGGACGGGTTTGTTAACAATTATTGTAAAGGTAACCCTCGGCCAACGCCAGCGTGAGTTACCCCTGGCAGGGGATAACAATCAGTCTTTCGTATAAGGGCAGCACGGTGGCACAGTGGTTAACACTGCTGCTTCACAGCGTCAGGGACACGGGTTCGATTCCTGGCTTGGGTCACTGTCTGTGCGGAGTCTGTACGTTCTCCCCGTGTCTGCATGGGTTTCCTCCGGGTTCTCCGGTTTCCTCCCACAGTCCGAAAGACGTGCTGGTTAGGTGCATTGGCCATGATACGTTCTCCCTCAGTGTACCCGAACAGACGCCGGAGTGCGGCGACTAGGGGATTTTCACAGTAACTTCATTGCAGTGTTAATGTAAGCCTACTTGTGACTTATAAATAAACTTTACTTTAACTTTTACTTTAATCATTGCCCCTGCCCTCATGGGGTGCTTAAACTAAAGTTTTTTCAAGTTTATTTATTAGTGTCACAAGCAGGCTTACATTAACACTGCAATGAAGTTACTGTGAAAATCCCCTACTCGCCACACTCCGGCGCCTGTTCAGGTACACTGAGGGAGAATTTAGCATGGCCAATACACCCTAACCAGCACGTCTTTCAGACTGTGGGAGGAAACCGGAGCACCCGGAGGAAACCCATGCAGACACGGGGAGCACGTGCAAACTCCACACAGACAGTGACCCAAGCCAGGAATCGAACCCGGGTCCCTGGCGCTGTGAGGCAACAGTGCTAACCACTGTGCCAAACTAATCATCAGTTTGTAATTCATGTCAGCTACCACACAACAGAGCAGTGACCGATGTCTAGACATGCAGAGGTTGGATAGATATCAGGCAGTGCGCTTCCGAACTGAACGACCATGGGAGTTAAAATTGGGTGCAGAACCAACACAGCAATGCTTAATGTCAGGGTCATCTGTAGCTCAGTGGTTAACACACTTACCTCTGAATCAGAGGATTGAGGGTTCAAATCCCACTCCCAGAGACTTGAGTGTAAGATCAAACCTGACACTGGTGTGCAGTAATCATAGAAATCATAGAATCCCTACAGTGCAGAAACAGGCCATTCAGTCCATCAAGTCTGCACCGACCACAATCCCACCCAGGCCCTACTTCCATATCCCGACACATATTACTCGCTAATCCCTCGAACCTACGCATCTCAGGACACTAAGGGGCAGTTTTAGCATGGCCAATCAACCTAACCCGTATATCTATGGCCAGGTTAAAAATTGCCCCTTAAGAGTCCTGGGATGTGTAGGTTAGAGGGATTAGCGGGTAAATATGTGGGGGTAGGGCCTGGGTGGGATTGTAGTTGGTGCAGACTCGATGGGCCGAATGGCCTCCTTCTGCACTGTAGGGTTTCTATGATTTCTATGAATACCAAGCTGAGGCATCAACTTTTGGGCTCAAGATTCAGGAGCTGCACTTGAATCCATAACCTTCTGATTCAGAGCCCTGGCACACATGCTTTCATCTTGTTAGTTCAGGACAGTCAAAATTCCCTGGTAGCTCAGTTTGGAATAGTGCTGCCTGATAACATACAGAATCATAAGGTTCGGTCACTGATGCTGTGTTATATTTTTGCCTGTGTTACAATGAATTGTGAATCAAGGATTGTTATACCCATACAATGTGGACTTGAAACTTGAACTTGAAATGGGCGGCACGGTAGCACAGTGGTTAGCACTGCTGCTTCACAGCTCCAGGACCTGGGTTCGATTCCCGGCTTGGGTCACTGTCTGTGTGGAGTTTGCACATTCTCCTCGTGTCTGCGTGGGTTTCCTCCGGGTGCTCCGGTTTCCTCCCACAGTCCAAAGATGTGCGGGTTAGGTTGATTGGCCATGCTAAAATTGCCCCTTAGTGTCCTGGGATGCATAGATTAGAGGGATTAGTGGGTAAAATATGTAGGGATAAGGGGGTAGGGCCTGGGTGGGATTGTGGTCAGTGCAGGCTCGATGGGCCAAATGGCCTCTTTCTGCACTGTAGGGTTTCTATGATTCTATGACACATTACTTTGAAACAAAATGGAGTTGAGAGGTCAGGTGACCTTACCTTCCCTGCCAATACACATGGAACTACACAACCCACGTACTATCTTCATGCCTGGGCAGGTTATTAAAATGCAAACGACCTTATGGTTAATGGCTACCCTTCTATAAGTAATTAAAGAAACTGTCTTTACAATGTTGTTCAGGCTATTTTGGACTTCAGAGTTAAAACCCAGAAAATGTGTTTTGAAAAAAAAACGTATTCTACCCTGATGCAATGTGAATGGATGAAACTCAGCCCCACTGTCTGACAATGATCTCGATGCAAGAATCTATTCGAGGTGGCAATAGGAAGAGAGTCTCTGGCCACGCGACAGAAATTAGAGGGTTCTGATGAGGAGATTGAATAAAGCAAATATTTGGAATGAAGAAATAATAAGATCCAAAGCAGCGAAGGAACAAGATCCTGATTAAGAAGCACCTGCAGGCAGAAACCTTGGGTTGGCTTGACCTCTCTGCCTGAGGAACCAAACTAAGGCTTCTCTCCAAGGACTCTGATTAGACCTCGAGTAATGCAGAGCAAGCGAGATGTGCTACTGCACATAGTGAACCACAGAAAATTCATCTCCCTAAATCTCCAGACCTCCAGTCTAGTCTTCAGTAGGTCAATAGGATTGCCGGCCTACATTGGTTTCATGTTTTAACCTTGGGGGAGGGGGTGGGGGCAGGGGGGCCAGTGCAGGAAGTAAGTATGACAAGGAACTCTCAAATGTTTAAGACGGAGACACATGCTACTTTTTGTCATCACAATCTTCTCTTGAGTGTAAGTGTGTTTGTATGAATGTGTGTGTGAATGTAGTTGCTTAAATATTCAGGTGGTGAATAAGGAATATTTACCTTTCTTTTTGAAACTGATAAGAAACCTCAAATTTGTCAGTCCTTGATAGTTACAGCCCTCAGAAGGTTAAAACACCTTTTTGAAAAATCATGTTGTTTTGGGTCGGTCAAGAGGTCAAAAGGGGTAACCCTCCAAATCATCTCTCCAAGTCCCTCAGAGGACAGTCAATCCACACAAACGCTAATGCATTTTACAGAGCTTCTGAACATAGACAACAGGTAGTGTGCAAAACAGGCCATTTGGCCCAAATGGTCCATGCTGGTATTTATGCTCCAAATCAGCCTCCTCCCAGCATTCATCTCATTGTACAAGCATATCCTTCTCCTTCGGGAGTTCTTCTCAGTGTCCCACCAATGTCTCTCCTTCAATCGACATCAGAAGAACAGATTATCTGGACATTATCACATTGTTCAAGGGAAATCATGTTTAACCAATTTATTGGAGTTCTTAGGGTCAGTTACGAAGGAACACAAGTTAAAAGTGAAGGGTGGGAGGTTTAGGGGGGATGTGAGGAAAATCCTTTTTACCCAGAGGGTGGTGATGATCTAGAATGCACTGCCTGGGAGGGTGGTGGAGGCGGGATGCCTCACGTCCTTTAAAAAGTACCTGGATGAGCACTTGGCACATCATAACATTCAGGGCTATGGGCCAAGTGCTGGCAAGTGGGATTAGGTGGACAGGTCAGGACCTTCCATGCATCAGTGCAGACCCAATGGGCCAAAGGGCCTCTTCTGCACAGTGGTATTCTGTGGTTCTATGATTCTTTGAAGGAATCACAGTGCTGTGGGTAAGGGCGAACAGGTAGATGCACTGCACTTATATTTCCAGCAGGCATTCGATAAGGTGCCACATTGAAGGTTTTTTTTCAGAAAATGAAAGCTCATGGTGCAGGGAGTAACACATTGGCACAGATTGAAGAATGACTGACAGGAAACAGAGAGTTGGCATAAATGGGTCATTTTCTGGTTGGCAGGATGCGGTTTGAGTGGTGTACCACAGGGATCAGTGCTGGGGCCTGAACTTTTACAATTTATACAAATGACTTGGACGAAGGGACTGAAGGGAAGGTTGCTAAATTTGCTGACGACACAAAGATAGATAGGAAAGTAAATTGTGAAGTGGTCATAAGGAGGATACGAAGGGACATAGCTAGGCCAAGTGAATGGACAAAACTGTAGCAAATGGAATACAATGTGGTCAAATGTGAAATTGTCCACTTTGGAAGGAAGAATTAAAAAAGAAGCATATTATCCAAATGGTGAGAGACTGCAAAGATCTGAGACGCAGAGGGACCTGGGTGTCCTAGTACATGAATCACAAAAGGCTGTACGCAGGTACAACATGTAATTAGGAAAGTTAATGCAATGTTATTGTTTATTGCGAGGAGAATTGATTACAGAAGTAGGGAGGTTGTTCTTCAGTTGTAGAGGGTATTGGTGAGACGACATCTGGAGTGTTGTGTACAGTATTGGTCTCCTTATTTAAGGAAAGGTGTAAATGCATTAGAAGCAGTTCAGAGAAGGTTTACCAGACTAACAGCAGGAATGGGTGGGTTGTCTAATGGGGAAAGGTTGAAGAGATTAAGCCAGTATCCACTAGAGTTTAGAAGAGTGAGAGGTGACTTGATTGAAACTTGGTTGAAACTTGAGATTCTGAGGGGTATTGACAGGGTGGGTGTGGAGAGGATGTTTCCTCTTGTGGGAGAATCTAGAATTAGGGGCCACTGTTTAAAATTAAAGGGTCGCTCATTTAAGACAAAGATGAGGAAAATATTTCTCTCTCAGAGGATCCTGAGTCTTTGGAATGCTCTTCCTCCAGAGGCAGTGGGAGCAATGGAATATTTGAATGTTTTTAAGGGCAAAGCTCGATAGATTCTTGACTAACAAGAGGGGGTGGGTGAAAGGTTATCAAGTATAGGGAGGATTGTGGGGTAATCAGCCATGACCTTATTAAATGGCGGAGCAGACGCAAAGGACCGCATAGCCGACTCCTGCTCCTAATTTGCCTGTCCGTATGTTAGTAATTGGGTTCTTTCCTTGTATAGACACACCCTACTTCACTAAGACTGGAGAGGCTACGGCAGCGCCGTAATTATTTCAAGAGAAGACTTGCCATTTTGGTGAACCACGCCCATAAATTTGTAACAGATGGGAAACCACTGCTGGCTGGGGTCACCCGAATTCCCAAAAGTCTCATATTGCTGGCCTAGCAATGCCGAGACCTGGACTAATCAGAGAAATTGAGTTCAAATCCCCGGCAACACAACGTTACGTTGAACTTGTAACACTAGCTCAGCCTCAACTGTTACTGTGCCCAGCTCGAGCCTCCACACTTTAGGAAGACGTGGAGGCTGCAGAAAAGATTCATGAGAATGGTTCCAGGGATGGCGAAGGTCAGTTACTGTTTTCTTTGGAGGAAAGAAGGTTGAGAAGTGATTTGTGTTCAAAATCATGGTGGGTCTGGACAGAGCAGATAAGCAGACACGAAGAAAGGATCGTGGATCAGAGAGCACGTAAATAATTGGCAAAAGAAGCAAAAGCGATATGAGAAAATCATTTTCACGCAGCGAGTGGTTATGGGTCTGGAACAGACTGTCTGAGAGTGAGGTGGAGGCAAGTTCAATCAAAGCATGCTGAAGGAAACTAGACATATCTGCAAAGGAAAAATGTGTTGAGTTACCAAGCGAAGGCAGGGGAATGGCGCTAACTCGTGACGCTCATTAGGAGAGCCAGTGCAAACACAATGGGCCGAATGGCCTCCTTCAGCACTGTAACAATTCTGTGATTCACACATGCAGCCCCTGCATGAACACACTGGGTTAGAAGATTAGACTTGGTTTTCAGCCCATGAGGTTGAAGCCTGTACCATGTCCTCAAAAGAAAGATACTGTGGATGCTGGAGAGCTGCAGTAAAACTGCACATTTTGGAAATCTGGAGAAATGGAGTTAATGTTTCAGTTCAATGATCTTTCTGCATATTTATGCTGTTGTTTTTGATCATTTTCCAGTTAACTTATTCACAAGTCTATCGCCCTCTGGTTCATAGATGTTCTGCAGGACATTTTACCCCTTCCATTCTGGGGCCGGGAAAATCTCCCCCAGCCCCGTACTCTGAAATATCTGCACTCATTAACTTCAGTCTCTTGAACACCCTGGTTCCAATCCTCCACAAAGAACAGGACAAGTCCAACCTGCTCAGTTACCGCCCCATCAGTCTACTCTCGATCATCAGCAAAGTGATGGAAGGGGTCATTGACAGTGCTATCAAGCAGCACTCACTCAGCAATAACCTGCCCACTGACGCTCTGTTTTTGGTTTCGCCAGGGCCACTCAGCTCCTGACCTCATTACAGCCTTGGTTCAAATACAGTCAAAAGAGCTGAACTCCAGAGGTGAGAGAGAGTGACTGCCCTTGACATCAAGGCAGCATTTGACCGAATGTGACGTCAAGGAAAACATTGGAGGCAATGGGAATCAAGAGGGAAAACTCTCCACTGGTGGGAGTCATCCTGAGCAGAAAGTCTGTTGTGGTTGGAGGGCAATCACTCCAGTCTCAGCACAAGCTCCTAGTGTCCTAGTGTCTTCAAGGTTCTCCACCACACCTTCTCTACACCAAGGACATCACGCAAATGGATATTAACATTCGGAACCATCCTTTGAATCAACCCTCCATCAGTTCTGATGGTGAGTCCCATTGATACAGTCAGATGCCAACTCACCTTGCTGTGGGTCCCCAGTCTTATTCTCTTTCCAACTTCCCATTGCTTCACTGTTTCCTCCCCCGAACTTCTTTCCAAACTCCACATCTCGCTTCTTTCACTATTATACCAATGGCATCCAACAGAGGGAGCTGTTGCATTGCAGACCACATGTTTCGGGGTCACATTTCCTCATGCTTGCCACCCAGCCGCCCCTGCACCCACACCCCACCCCTACCTTTGCCCCCTTCACCCTGCGTGAACACTGACTGCCCTGGGTAAAGATCAGGCTCAAGTGATGCCTTTGTTTCGAGTTTGAGGAGCTGTCCCAAGAGGTAGGGGCTGGGCTGACTCCTTCGATGGGCCAATGGCCACCACGGCTGAGGTCCCAGGAGTGTTTAGCTGGCCTTCTGCTTGCCTCATCACTAGCGCCCAATGAAACGTGGCACTGTGTCCTGTCCTCAGAAATCCTGCCAAAGGTATGGCGCTGGGCACAGGATATGACTCTGACTCCAGTCTTTGCTGTTAGTAGATTTTCAGGGAGGTTTCTGAGGGATGCGGCAGATTGTTTTGGTAATTACTTACTGGGAATTGTGGGTGTGTATATTCGGACATAAGATGAGAACAGGTGGTGGCTCAGGGCGGATGCCCCCCCTGGTTGAACTGCCAGAAGGTATCACTGGCCAGGCTCACACAGGAGGAATGGTGAATGGGGGTGGGGAGCTACTGGAGGGATCCTGGAACCTGAGGGCTGCGGTGTCCCAATGAGTAGACGGCACCCTCAAAGGGGACAAAAAAGCTTACATTTATATAGCACCTTTCACATCCGCAGGACATCCCAAAGTGCTTTCCAGCCAATGAAAAGCTTTTGAAGTATAGTCACTGTTGTAATGTCAGAAACATGGCAGCCAATTCCCGTACAGCAAACTCCCACAAATGGCAATGAGCTAATCATCAGATAACCTGTCTACAGTGATGTGAACTGAGGGACGAATATTGGCCCGCACAGCATTGATAAACACCCCTGTTGTTAATATAAAAACAGAGAAAATAGGAGTGGGGAGGCCAATCGGTCCTTCGAGCCTGCTCCGCCATTCATTATGATCATGGCTGATCATCCAACACAAGAGCCTGATCCTCCCTGCCTCCCATATCCTTTGACCTCCTTCACCCCAAGAGCTTTATGTGACTGCTTCTTGAAAACATTCTGGGTGGAATTTTTGCGTCCAGCCTGCCACGGGAATCGTAGCGGGTGGGACGGAACCATGCAAAGGTCCATTGACCTCGGGCAGGATTTTCCAGTCCTGGGGGCGAGTGTGGCCAGAAAATCCCGCCCTCAATGTTTTGCCCTCAACTCCTTTCTATGGTAGTGAATTCCACAGGCTGACCATTCTCCGGGTGAAGAAATTTCTCCTCATCTCTGTCCTAATGGTCTATCCCATATCCTCAGACTGTGACCCCGGCTCTGGAGGCTCCCACCACCAGGAACATCCTTCTTGTATCTTCTTCACAACAGTGCCATAGGATCCTTATCATCCGCCTGAGAGGGCAGATGGTGCCTCGGTTTGATGTTTCATCTGTCAGACGGCATCTCTGGCAATGCAGCATTCCCTCAGTACTGCACTGGACACCCTGGGGCTGAAGTGGGAATAGAACCCACAACCCTGGACCCAAAGAGGGGAGGTGATATAAAACAATAAGAATTTGAAGAGAATTGGATAGAATCATAGAATCCCTACAGCGCAGAAGGAGGCCATTCAGCCCATCGACCCTGCACCAACAACAATCCCACCCAGGCCCTATGTCCGTAACCCTACATATTTACCCTGCTCATCCTCCTGACACTAAGGGGCAATTGAGCATGGCCAATCCACCTAAGATGTCTTTGGACTGTGGGAGGAAACCGGAGCACCCGGAGGAAACCCACGCAGACACGAGGAGAATGTGCAAACTCCAAACAGACAGTGACCCGAGGCCGGAATCGAACCCAGGTCCCTGGCGCTGTGAGGCAGCAGTGCTAACCACTGTGCCACCATGCTATCCCTATAGCCTGGATATTGGATTCTGCTGAAATGAGGGCTTGATTCTGGTGCAGAACACAGTGCATCTGCCTGGTGACAAGAGGATGGTCAATTAGTACATTATCTTTCTTATTAGCGACTCGGAATGGCTGCTGGGATAATACCTCCACAAAAACTTAAAAATAAAGACATGCATTTATCTCAACCTCTTACAACCACCAGATGTCTCAAAACACTTTTACAGCCAATGAAATGAAGCGCACTTTTGAAATGTAGTCGCTGTTGCAATGTCAAGGATGCTACAGCCAATTTGTGCACAGCAAGCCCCCACTAACAGAAATGTGATAATCATAAAATCCCTTCAGTGCCAAAGGAGGCTATTCATCCCATCGAGTCTGCACTGACCACAATCCCACCCAGGCCCTATTCCCGTTACCCCATATATTTACGCTGCTAACCCCCTGTCAATTTTAACAGGATGTGGAGATGCCTGCGTGGGACTGGGGTAAACACAGTAAGAAGTTTAACAACACCAGGTTAAAGTCCAACAGGTTTATTTGGCAGCAAAAGCCACAAACTCAATTTACAGAATAATGATTGGAATGCGAATACTTACAGCTAATCAAGTCTTAAAGATACAAACAATGTGAGTGGAGAGAGCTAAAGAGATGTGTATTGTCTCCAGACAATTGACCTGTCTTGATGCTCTCTCCACTCACATTGTTTGTACCTTTAAGACTTGATTAGCTGTAAGTATTCGCATTCCAACCATTATTCTGTAAATTGAGTTTGTGTCTTTATATGCCCTGTTTGTGGCTTTTGCTACCAAATAAACCTGTTGGACTTTTACCTGGTGTTGTTAAACTTCTTACAATTTTAGCATGGCCAGTTAACCTAATCTGCACATTTTTAGATGTGGGAGGAAACCGGAGCACCCGGAGGAAACCCACGCAGACACGGGGAGAATGTGCAAACTCCACACAGACAGTGACCCGAGGCCGGAATTGAACCCGGGTCCCTGGCGCTGTGAGGCAGCAGTGCTGACCACTGTGCCGCCCTCTGCAGGTATTTTTAATGAGCAGAAGCTCTTTTAAAACATTAACTACATTTGTGGAGATGTGAAGAGTCCTTAATTAAATATGCTTCTACCGAACAGTAATGTACCCATTTATTATGCCCTCCATTACAATTTGTCGCCTGCTAACCTCTGGCTTTCAGCTGTGAGACAGCCACCTTTCCAGGACATCCAGTTTTCATACGTTTCAGCATTCACTTGTATTGTTGCTCGATTTTACAAATGGCCAGGAGATCAGTTTTTGTGATGTTGGTTGGGGGATAAATTTTGACCCAAAGGCCAGGGAGACCTCCCCTCTCCTTCTTCACACTCACAGGCTCTCTAACTCTCTCTGTAAGGGTGGATGGGGCTCCAAGTTGACATCTCACTCTGAAAGAGAGCGCTCCCTCACTGCTTTGATATTTTTTGTTTTCAAGTGGGATATTAACTCGCAATCTTATTGTAATTGCGAGTGTGTCTGAGACACAGAACATAATGTTCATTTATTAGTCACAAGTAAGGCTTACATTAACACTGCAATGAAGTTACTGTGAAAATCCCCTAGTCGCCACACTCCGGTGCCTGTTTGGGTACACTGAGGGAGAATTTAGCACGGCCAATGTACCTAACCAGCATATCTTTCAGACTGTGGGAGGAAACTGGAGCACCCAGAGGAAACCCACGCAGACACGGGGAGAACGTGCAGACTCCACACAGACAGTGACCCAAGCCGGGAATCGAACCCTGGTCTCTGCCGCTGTGAGGCAGCAGTGCTAACCACTGTGCCATCGTGCTGCCTGCACCTAACATACTAAGAATGGACAAACTTAACAGATGGAGAGGTCCCAAAAAGTTTCTAAGTTTGAAAACCGGTGTCCTCCGTGCTGGTGTTTTGGGTGAACTCGGCATAGCAACTTTCTGGCACTTTGTCAGTCTGTTAGAAACCTGTGTGCCGGGATTGCTGGGGAGGGTGGGGGTGAGGGCTCGGTACACCAGTGAAGAAACATCAAAACGCTCGAACACCTTTGCGCAGAGCATCCTGATCACTCACAATGAATTACCTGGAGGACCCCCAACAAGCACCCCCCCTGTGTGGCCTCACCCCTTGCAGCACTCCCCCCTTGCAGCATTCCCCGCGTGCAGCACTCCCCCCTTGCAGCACTCTCCCCTTGTGCAGAGCTGCCCCCGTTGCAGAGCTCTCCCCTTGTACAGAGCTCTCCCCTTGCAGAGCTCTCCCCTTGTACAGAGCTCTCCCCTTGTACAGAGCTCTCCCCTTGCAGAGCTCTCCCCTTGTACAGAGCTCTCCCCTTGAACAGAGCTCTCCCCTTGCAGAGCTCTCCCCTTGTACAGAGCTCTCCCCTTGCAGATTTCCCCCCTTGCAGAGCTCCCCCCTTGCAGAGCTCCCCTCCTTGCAGAGCTCCCCTTGCAGAGCTCCCTCCTTGCAGAGCTCCCCTTGCAGAGCTCCCTCCTTGCAGAGCTCCCCTTGCAGAGCTCCCTCCTTGCAGAGCCCCCCCCTTCGGAGCTCCCCCTTTGCGTAGATACACCCCTGACGATCACCCCATAATTGTGTATAGAACCCCCCCCATCATAGCCCCACCCACACTTATGCACCACCCCCTTAGCAATGCCCGTGGCACAGTTATGGTGCCCAACTAGGCATTGCCAGGGTGCCAGGCTGGCACTGTCTGATGGGCACTGCCCAGACATGCCCATGACCACCCAAGGGCTTCAATGGCACCTGGTCTCTGCTACTGCAGAGCAGTAGTGATGCTCACTGGTGTGACGCCTTGCCAGCGAATGGGGAAGCACCCAGGAGGGCAGAAGCATCTGTGCCAAACCAGGTGAATTGATGTGAAATAATGTTAATAGGCGCAAAACCGTTCTCACCAGTGAAAGGGGCCATGAAGATAGCAATATTTGGCCTCTCATGCTATCTTCCCGGTTATCCAATGTATTTCAAGTTATTCTAGTTTACCCCATGTATTTACATTCTTACTAACCCAGCTCCCCGGTTCCAGTCTCTGAGTTCATCAGTTCATGATGTGGAGATGCCAGTGTTGGACTGGGGTGGGCACAGTAAGAAGTCTCACAACACCAGGTTAAAGTCCAACAGGTTTATTTGGTAGCACAAGCCACAAGCTTTCGGAGCGCTGCCACTCACCTGATGAAGGGGCAGCGCTCCGAAAGCTCGTGCTACCAAATAAACCTGTTGGACTTTAACCTGGTGTTGTGAGACTCCTTATTGTTCATCAGTTCAGGCAGTCTGGAGGCCTTATACCTCTTCCATATCTGGTTCACACGGCTGTCGCGGGAGTGGCAGGCTCTATCATTGCCGGTAAACCCTGCTGGTTTGGAGGCCGTTCTGGGTATCACTCTATCCTCTTTTTCCATTCCTTGGGTTTGAACTGCTATTGGTCGAGTTGTGGTGATTATTGTTCTCGCCTATTTCCTGTGGAGTAGATGAATGCTGGCTTCGTTTCCGTGTCTATTTTACCCTCCTTGATCATGTCGCGATGGGTGATGGCCATTCCGGTTATGAGGCTGAGTTTGGTTTTGGTTAGCTGACTCTTGCCTTTGGCTGTGTGGCGTGCTGTCGGCAATGAACGGTTGGTACTTGGTTGCAGCATGGTCTGTGGCACTGTCGTGCTGGCTGGGAGTTGGAGCTTTTGCCTTGAGGTCGCAGTGTTGAACTCATCAACGGTCACTGGAGCCGGAGGTTGAAGCTCTTTTGGTTGTTGGCTGCTCTCTTGTCTATCCTTCAAGAGAGACGTCGTGGTCACCATCTGAATGGCTGGCTGCTCTAACCAATGAGGGCTTACCAATGCCTGTAATCATAGATCATAGAATCCAACAGTGCAGAAGGAGGCCATTCAGCCCATCGAGTCTGCACCGACAACAATCCCAGCCGGGCCCTATCCCCGCAACTCCATGCATTAACCCTTCTAATTCCCCTGACTCTAAAGGTCAATTTACCATGGCCAATCAACCTAACCTGCACATCTTTGGAGTGTGGGAGGAAACCGGAGCACCCGGAGGAAACCCACGCAGACATGGGGAGAACATGCAAACTCCACACAGACAGTGACCCAGCCGGGAATCGAACCCGGGTCCCTGGAGCTGTGAGGCAGCAGTGCTAACCACTGTGCCACTGCACTGCCCTAATTATGGGGATGGGAGGTGGAGGGGGTGCAGTGGTGCTGAGTAAGGTGCTCCTTCAGAGAGTCGGTGCAGACTCAATGGGCCAAATGGCCTCCTCCTGCACTGTAGGAATTCTGTGGTACAGGAATGTGGACGTTTTTGTTAACCGCCGTATCTCACAGGCTTTAAATTGACCTGTGGCTGAGGGACCATGAGGTTTGAACAAGAGGCACACCACTCTGTAAGACAGGAGGGGTCCCATTTCCTGTCATAGGTATGTCTCGGCAATCATTAAGGCGCAACAGCAAATAAAACTTAGCTGATATGTGTCATCTGCAGCTAGTCTTTTTCTCTCTTGAGCATAGGTGCCTGTATAGCCTTGAAACACCTCAAATTGACAAAAAATGTCAAGGCAACTGCTGGCACAAATCATGCAGAACTGAAAACTCCCAAGAGATCAAACAAGGGAGAATATCCAGACTGGGACTTCAGCTCGCAGACCTCAACAATTTTCTATTTTAGATATAAGGGTGAGGATCAGATGGTTCAGTCCAGGTTAGATTCTACTGACAAACTGGGAAGCCTTTATCAAAACAAACTTCATTTAACAACACAGTTGGGCTATAACAAATGAATTAGCTTAACTTTTAACAATTGAACAATACTTAAACATGACAAGATAAAATTTTTAAGTGCTAAGCTATTACTATTAATAGCGGCACGGTAGCACAGTGGTTAGCACTGCTGCTTCACAGCTCCAGGGTCCCGGGTTCGATTCCTGGCTCGGATCACTGTCTGTGTGGAGTTTGCACATTCTCCTCGTGTCTGCGTGGGTTTCCTCCGGGTGCTCTGGTTTCCTCCCACAGTCCAAAGATGTGCGAGTTAGGTTGATTGGCCAGGTTAAAAATTGCCCCTTAGAGTCCTCAGATGCGTAGGTTGGCGGGATTAGTGGGTAAATATGTGGGGGTAGGGCCTGGGTGGGATTGTGGTCGGTGCAGACTCGATGGGCCGAATGGCCTCCTTCTGCACTGTAGGGTTTCTATGATTTCTATGATGATTTCTATTAGTTCCAATCAAGCAATATTTCTCTTATAGACTTAACCCCCTCTTCATAATTAGTTAGCAAAATACAGGCATACTTAACTTATGACTTAGGCTAACAGTCTTGGAGCTTTCAGAAAGTCTATAGAGAGCTAGACAGAGAAACACTTCTTTCTTCCACTGGCTTTGGGCAGCAACTGCTCTTTTTTAACATGAAAATGAAACTGTTTTTTCCTGCAAGCATAGCTCCTCCCATTAACCACATGACTCTGCCCGTCACAGTGCAGGCACAATGAGAATGTTTTCTCTCACAGGGGAGTCTAGAATTAGGGGGGAGATGTTTCAAAATAAGGGGTCCCCCATTTAATGTGGAGATGAGGAGGAATTTCCTCTCTCAGAGGATTGCCAGTCTCTGGAATTCTCTTCCTCAGAGACCAGTGGAGTTTAAAGTTTATTTATCAGTGTCGGCACAGCACAGACAGTGCCCCGAGGCCGGAATTGAACCTGGGTCCCTGGCGGTGTGAGGCAGCAGTGCTACCACTGTGCCACCATGCTGCCCCACAGTAATGGCATCACCATTACTGCAGCATCTCACTCTGTCTACACCCCTCGGCTAGGACAGGATTGGATCCAAGATGTGGATTTGCTGGGCTCCAATGACTAGCCACCAAAGATTTAGAGCGTAACAGTTTGCTGAATACTCTGAGCAGCTCTTACATGCTGTGTGTCTGCCCGCCGCGCTCCGGGGAGAAAACCCAACGCTTCTGACATGTGACCCCTCAGGCAGCCCCATCATCCCAGCATCCATGTGACGACCCGGTCTACAAAAGGGATGAGAAAGGCTTACTGGTTCAGCATTGTCCCATTTCCACAAGTGCTGCTCTATAACCTGTCGTGCACACTCTTTCATCACCTTCAGTGACTCCTGCTTTGTGTCCAACTCCAGGGCAGAGTGCAAAGGTCAAGGTTGACACTCCAGTGCCTTACGGAGTGTGGCCCTGTTGGAAGTCCCACCTTTCAGATGTGATGTGAAGAGGCCCATCTCAGGTAAAAGAAAACAGTGCTGGTCTTATTTTAAACAAGAGCAGGAGAATTGTTCCCAATGTCCCGGCCAATATTTATCCTTCAATCACTGTCACACACAAAAAAATAAATTATCTGGTCATTATCACATTGCTGTTTGCCATGGCTGCTGTGTTACATTACAACAGTGCCGACATGACAAACCACTTCATTAGTTGTGAAGTGTTTTGGGATGTATGGTGGTTTTTAAAAATTCTATATAAGTGCACGGTGGCACAGTGGTTAGCCCTGCTGCCAGGGACCCGGGTTTGATTCTGGCCTCAGGTCACTGTCTGTGCGGAGTCTGCACGTTCTCCGTGTCTGTGTGGGTTTCCTCCGGGTGCTCCGGTTTCCTCCCACGCTCCAAAGATGTGCGGGTCAGATGGATTGGTCATGCTAAATTGCCCCTTAGTGTCTGGGGGGTTAGCAGGGTAAATACGTGGGGTTATGGGGAGAGAATCTGGGTGGGATTGTGGTTAGTGCAGGCTCGATGGGTCAAATGGCCTCCTTCTGCACTGTCGGGATCCTATGAAGTTTCTATTCTATCGTGAACTCCGTCCCTCCACCTCTCATCCACTCAGTCCCTTTGAACCCTATCAATCCCCCTTTGAGTTGTCATCCAGCCCACGCAGCTCAGTGTCATCAAGTCTTATCTCTGCGAATACTTCCAGCCCCCAACCCCACTTCCTGCCCCCCTGCCAATCCCACCCGCCACCCCCCCCCCCCCCCCCCCCCGCCTCCCCCCCCCCCCCCCCCCCAACGCCCATGTTGTTTATGAGCAGTGCGAAGTGCAGGGGTCCCTGGAACAGACCCCTGTGGACGAACATCTCACTGTCCCTCCTGATGGAGCCAAACCCATTTATCTTTCTTCACAGGGGCTACTGACTCATCTCTCCCCCCACCCCTCCCCTCCCCCGAGCGAACTGCAGAATCAAACGGAGCTGTAACCTTTTCTGAAGGTGAGTCAATCGCTGTTGACAAGACGGATCTGACTCCTGGCTCATTTCTTCTTAAAGGAACACTGCAGAGCACCTCACCTGGTCTTTCACTCCGAGCAGTTTAATTTTATTGCTTTATCCTCCTCCATTTCCTGTGGCTGGCTCAAAATACACCCTGCTCTTGCTGTCTTGTTATTTGCCAAGGCAAAAAATAGCATGTCATCTGTCCAAACAGCAGGTCTGACCCAGTTTGACAAATATCAGCACTAATAGAGGCTGCCAGGCACGGGGCAGTCACCGTTCCCATTACACCGCATCACCATAACAACACAACTATCCAATTAAAGGGGCCGCTCTGTGCCAGCGGGCCATGTCACAGCTACCACTGCCACTGAGACCGTGCCAGTCTTGTTGCTAAAGGTATTTATATGGTATCGTTCACAGCCTCAAACAGTCCCAGGTCTGTGCGGAGCCTGTACCTTCTCCCCATGTCTGCGTGAGTTTCCTCCGGGTGCTCCAGTTTCCTCCCACAGTCCGAAAGACGTGCTGGTTAGGGTGCATTGGCCATGCTAAATTCTCCCTCAGTGTCCCCGGAGTGGGACCGGAGTGTGGCGACTGGGGGATTTTCACAGTAACTTCATTGCAGTGTTAATGTCAGCCTACTTGTGACACCAATAAATAAACTTAAAATTAAACCAAGTTCTTTACAGCTGAACTATGTATTTTTCTAAGCGTGCAAGAACACAAAGCGATGGGAGCAGGAGTGGACCATTCGGCCCATCGAGTCTGCTACACCCTTTCAATACAATCTTGGGCTTCAGCTCCATTTTTCCCACCCGTTCCCCACATCCCTTAATTCCCTGAGGGACCAAATATCTGTTGGTCGGTCAGGTTCCCCCTCAGCATTCACTTCTCCAAGGAAAACAATCGCAGCCTAGCCAGGCTCTGTTGGTAACTGAAACACTCTAACCCAAGCAACAGCCTGATTTAACGTGGGAAATGTGGCAGCCAATCTGTGCACAGCTGGCTCCAATGATTAGCAATGCGAATATGACCAGATAATCTCTCTCTAAATTGGTTGAGGAATGAACATTGTCGCAGGACACCTGTGCTCTTCAAAATAGTACGGTGGGTTCTTTTGTCTTCACCTGCGGAAAAAGACTCGATTTAATATCTCATCCAGAAGATGACACCTCCAGGAGCAGAGCATTCCCTCAGTACTGGCCTGAAGTTGCTATTGAAAACAAATATAGTTTTAGGGGATTTATATTTGTATTGCTAAATATTAGAAATAAGGTCTAGGGGGTTTAATTTAATGTTTCTGTGCTTAGAAGGGTAAAACCTATAGTTAGATTCATGCTGGAGAAAGGTGTTTGTATGTGTGAGGATTGGCTCAATTCCAATTGTGATTCTATTGTGCTTAGAGAGGGTTACAGGGTGAAGAATAATAGAAGGCAGAAGCACGTGTGCGTTGCTTAGCAACTGGAGGCTCTTAGGAAGAAAAGCTTTTTAAGTTCTAGTTGCAGCTGGATATATTGTAATTGGGAGACAGGACACCGGAGAGTGAACATCTCTCAACTGTGCCAGGAGAAGCTAGGCAGGACAAGGGAGTTGCAAAGATGCAAGCTTCCTAAAGGACAAGATACAGTCCAGACAACCAGGGAACTGGGACAGAAAGAATATCGAAGATGACTGGAGTTAAAAAAGAAACCAAGATATTGCTCAGAAGAATTCAAGGAAGAGCAAATAAAGTGTTCTGAGTTAAAGAGACAATTGCAGTCACTAGATTTAAAGTCGAGCAGCAGACTTCAGATGTAAATAACACAATTGATGCCATTTTAATAAGAGTCAGGGAATTGAGAGTTAAAGCAATTGTGAACAGTTTGTACAATAGTCAAGACAAAGAAATCCTAAAGAGGGGGAATTGAAAATCCTGGATTCACTGTTATAAGTGGAGTGGAAACTTTGTTCAAAATAGTCATTTGTAAAACCTGGATCAGATTTCCAAATGCAAACCACTAAGGGTCGGCATTATTATGAGAGAAGATTTTAAAGCATGTTTTTTTTTTGGGAGTGGAGTTTGAAAACTTTCAATTACTGGGGGAGGGGATTCCAAGGAAAAATCCATCGGCATTCACCTGGGGTTTGGAGTGTGTTTAACCAAAGCCATCTTGCATGTTTAAAGGGACTTTGTATGTTAATGAGACCATTGTAGTTTAAGATGTACCTTGTAATCTGTATTAATTTTAACATTTGTGTGTATTTAAGATAAGGGATTGTATCAGGATCCAATTTTTCCACTTTTAATAAATGTTCTTTTTCTTGTTGCTAAAACTAATTAGCAGCCTGGTGACTGTTCCTCTATGTTTTTTTTTAAAATGTAAATGTTATGGTCTTCTGAGCCAGCGTTCCATTCTGAAATCTTCCATAGAATCTCAACAGTACAGAAGTAGGCCATTCAGCCCATCGAGTCTGAACTGACTCTCCAACAGAGCATCTTACCCAGGCCCAGCACCCCCTCAGACACCACCCTATCCCCTTAACCCACTCACTTACCATGGCCAACCCACCTAATCTGCACACCTTTGGATTGTGGAGAACCCAGAGCAATCTCACGTAGACATGGGGAGAACATGCAAACAGCATACAGTCACCCCAGATTGGAATTGCATCCGGGTCCCTGGTGCTATGAAGCAGCAGCGCTAACCACTGTGCCACCGAGCCGCCCCTGTACGCCTTGTCCAGTTATAACATCAGCAGGAATCATAAAAAGTGACAGCCTGAATTAAATATTCTGGACACTGAAGTGGGGCTTGAGCCCACAGTGGTAAAGACGTGGCTGATTAAGCTGGGGCTCATGCACCTAATACCTCAGATCATAGAATCCCTACAGTGGAGAAGGAGGCCATTTGGCCCATTGAGCCTGCACCAACAACAATCCCACCCAGGACCTATCCCTTCAATCCCACATATTTACCCTGTTAATCCCCTGATACAAATGGACAATTTTATCATGGCCAATGCACCTAACCTGCACATCTTTGGACTGTGGGAGGAACCCGGTGGAAACCCACGGGGACACGGGGAGAAGGCGCAGACTCCACACAGTGACCCGAGCCAGGAATCAAACCCAGGTCCCTGGCGCTGTGAGGCAGCAGTGCTAACCAATGTGCCACCGTGTCACCCTCACAGTAATGCTGGTTCGCTGTGATATTGGGTATTGGAAAAGGGGTAGAGGAGACTTCAGAGTTTCCTCGCTCACATTACCTTTTGCTGAACAACACTGCAATCATGGAACCAGCTGAAACTAAGGCAGCCACTTCACAAGTGTGCTTGTAGTCAGAACCTGAGTAGGCTGAGAAGTGAGAACTTTACCCATGTTTTTGGTCTTATACTCATCAGGACAAATGGAAGAATGCCAAATTTCAAACAATCACCACAACTTATATTACAGGAGAAAATGGTGCTGATTGGTTGGAAGTCGACTCTGATTGGCTGAGCCATTGCAATGGAAAAAGTAATGGGGACCTGTAGCCTATAGGCCGGTCACAGTTGACTTGTTAACCAATCATCACCTTTTTCCTCCTGCAGAATAAATTGTGATTGTTTGAAATTTGGCATTCTTGTATTTGTCCTGAAGGACGTGGAGGCATTGGAGAGAGTGCAGAGAAGGTTTACCAGGATGTTGCCTGGTATGGAGGGTCTTGGCTATGAGGAGAGATTGGGTAGACTGGGGTTGTTCTCCTTGGAAAGACGGAGAATGAGGGGAGATCTAATAGAGGTATACAAGATTATGAAGGGTATAGATAGGGTGAACAGTGGGAAGATCTTTCCCAGGTCGGAGGTGACGATCACGAGGGGTCACAGGCTCAAGCTGAGAGGTGGTAGAGGCAGGCATGCTGACATCGTTTAAGACTTACCTGGATAGTCACATGAGCAGCCTGGGAATGGAGGGATACAAACGATTGGTCTAGTTGGACCAAGGAGCAGCACAGGCTTGGAGGGCCGAAGGGCCTGTTTCCTGTGCTGTACTGTTCTTTGTTCTTTGTTCTTTGTTGAGTGCACAGTGAAAAGCTTCAGCAACATGTCTCCTTTTTCAGAAATAATTCCCCCCTCCCTCAAAAAAATCCCGGCTTCATCTTCAGAATGTATGAAAATTGATTGATATGTTTTAATTATTAGACAAAAGAATTTTGCAGGTTTGTAAGGAAATTGGAGTGAGCAGTGTGACTAATTGGATAGTTCTTTAAAGGTACAGAAGAGGCATGAAGGGGCCGAATGCCTGCCGTCAGGTCTGTAGGATTCTATCGATGAATTATGTTGAGGTGGTCGAATTGGATCGATGCGTATTTCTCTCTGTCTCCAACATTCTAACTGGATTCCATATGTCAGGACAGCTGTTCCATTAGCCTCTATTGATGTCGCTCGGAATTGTCAGAAACAGGCGCTAACCGCCCCTCGGAGTCTCTCCTCAATTACTTACTTGTGCCTTTAACACTGGCTCTGAATCCGAGCCCATTTTTAAAGCTGTCTCTTCCATGTGTGTTGAGAAAGGTTACAGCAGCACAGGGCAGAGTGAGGACTGCGCTCTTTCATCAGTGTTACTCCAGTTAATGAGTATGTCAGGACAAGTAACTCCTCAGCTGCCTGCTTCTAAAGAAACCTGTGGAATCACAGGGCTCCCCCAACCAGCACCCAACGCCACCCCCCCCCCCCCCCCCCCGTAACCCCTACACACGCACACACACACACTCTCACACACAGTCACACACACTCACACACAGCCACACACACAAACTCACACTCACTCACTCACACACACACTCACATACACTCACACACACTCACTCACACACACACTCATACTCACACACACACGTTCACACACACATACTTACACTCACACACACACACGCACACACAGTCACACACACTCACACACACAAACTCACACTCACTCACACACACACACACACTCACATACACTCACACACACTCACTCACACACTCATACTCACACACACACGTTCACACACACATACTTACACTCACACACACACACACACACACACTCACAACTCACACGCACGCACGCACACTCACACGCACACACACTCACTCACACACACGCACAGCCTTCATTCAGTTCTTGAACTGATGAACAGAAGTATTGCAGTCATCTTATCCTGTAATCTAATGGGGTCAGTGCTAATTTTCCAGGTTCAGAATTAATACTGAGATGCTGTAAACCTACAAAACCCGAACTGAAATGCTTTAAAACAATTTCATAAGCTGGTTTCTTTTCCTTATGTTCCAGGTTTACCAGAGCAGAAATTGGATGTAATTGCTTGGAGCATCTTGTTCTTATGTGGAACTTAGAGAATCTGGTGAACTGGTGTGACAACAATAATCTCTCCCTCAATGTCAGCAAAACGAAGGAAATAATCATCGACTTCAGGAAGCGTAGTGGAGGACATGCCCCTGTCTACATCAACACGGACAAAGTGGAGATGCTTGATAGCTTCAGATTTTTAGGCGTCCAGATCACCAACAACCTGTCCTGATCCCTCCACACCGACGCTATAGTTAAGAAAGCCCACCAAAGCCTCTACTTTCTCAGAAGGCTAAGGAAATTTGGCATGCAAAGATGTGCAGGTTATGTGGATTGGCCGTGCGAAATTGACCCTAGTGTCAGGGGGATTAGCAGGGTAAATATGTGGGGTTACGGGAATAGTGTCTGGGTGGGATTGTGGTCGGTGCAGACTCGATTGGCCGAATGGCCTCCTTCTGCACTGTTGGGATTCTATCTATGTTCACTACAACTCTCACCAACTTTTACAGATGCACTATAGAAAGTATTCTTTCTGGTTGTATCACAGCTTGGTATGGCTCCTGCTCTGCCCAAGACCGCAAGAAATGACAATGGGTTGTGAACGAAGCCCAGTCCATCACTCAACCCAGCCTCCCATCCATTGACTCTGTCTACACTTCCCGCGGCCTCAGAAAAGCAGCCAGCATAATTAAGGACCCCATGCACCCCGGACGTTCTCTCTTCCACCTTCTTCCGTCAGGAAAAATGTTTGAGATCACGTGCCAACCGACTCAAGAACAGTTTTTCCCTGCTGCCATCAGACTTTTGAATGGTCCAACTTCATACTAAGTTGATCTTTTTCTACACCCTAGCATCAATGTTTGTACATTCAAATACGTGCACACAAACATGCACATGAACAAACAAAAAAACCTACATGTGAATACACTTAAAATGGCAGGTTTTCCTCAGGTTCCACTGGCTAATAAATTTCCCTGGCTCCCTGGACACAATCATCAAATCCCTCAAAATCAACTGGCACAATTGTAACTCTGTAAGTGAATGGGTTAAGTTAAAATCGCAGCACAGCATCTGGGGACGGCAGCAGACTGTCAGCATCACTTTCTCAAGGGCAACTATCAATGGGCAACAAACACAGGGCTTGCCGATGATGCCCACATCCCAGCAATGAACAATTAAAAGGGTGGCATGTGGCACAGTGGTTAGCACTGCTGTCTCTCACTGTCAGGGACCAGGGTTCACCTGCGGCCTCGTGTCACTGTGTGGAGTTTACACGTTCTCCCCGTGTCTGCGTGGGTTTCCTCCGGGTGCTCCGGTTTCCTCCCACAGTCCAAAGATGTGCGGGTGAGGTGGATTGGCCGTGTTAAATTGCCCCTTAGTGTCAGGGGGACTAGCTAGGGTAATTGCATGGGCTTATGGGAACAGGGTTTGGGTGGATTGTTGTTGGTGCGGACTTGGTGGGCCAATTGGCCTCCTTCTTCAGTGTAGGGATTCTATGATTCTAAAATAAAAAGCTATTCACTATGAAAAATAAGAAAAATGTACCACTGCTCAGCAGAAACAATGGAAAGAGAGCAGAAACAAAGTTGTTAGCAGTCATTAGTCTCTGAGGCTGTGCCAATGGTCACAGAATCTTTACAATGCAGAAGGAGGCCAATCGGCCCATCGAGTCTGCACCAAGTCCTACCCAGGCTTACCCCATAACCCCGTATATTCACCCCGCTAGTCCCCCAAGCCTATATATCTTGGGACACTGAGGGGCAATTTAACATGGCCAATGCACCTCACCCGCACACCTTTCGGACTGTGGGAGGAAACCGGAGCACCCGGAGGAAACCCACGCAGACACGGGGGAGAACGTGCAAACTCCACACAGACATTGACCCAAAGCCGGAATCGAACCTGGGTCCCTGGCGCTGTGAGGCAGCAGTGCTAACCGCTGTGCCACCGTGTCGCCCGCAAGCCTGGGAAGGTGGGAGGATGGGGAATCCGGCATGGCTCCTGCTTCTGCCCAGCAAGCCCTCCCGGACAACGCACGTGCCACAGGTGCCAGCCTCCTACAGTTGAATTGCCCACCTCATTGTTTAGGCTCACAGTTGCGAGGGAGCAGGAGGTTGCCAGTGCCTGGGGGACTATATCCCAGAGAGAGAGAGGCAGCATCTGAGAGTCATTGGAGAGGGAGGTGGGGGGGTTGTGCGGGAGTCGGGGGGGGGGGGGGGGGTGACAGAATCTGCGAGGCCCCCTCTTTAAACTGACTGAATGCTTGGTTCAGGACCCGGCTGGGTCGTCCATTTCTTCTTTCGGGCAATCATGTGACATGTTTCCTTGCTATGAATGACCTTTTATCCTTCAAGCAGAGAAAAAAACAACAGAGAGAGAGAGAGAGAGAAACAAGATCTGCATTTCGAAGGCAGAGCCAGCGCGTCCTGCTGAACACTGTGGCAGAGCAGTTCTATTAATAGAGTCATGTGCTGACTATATTCTCCAGAAACTCTGGGCAACAAATACCAAACATCAGCAAATACGGACGCTATAGAGCCATGTTTCCCTTCTAGTCTTTTTATCTTCCCTCACTTCAAGGCAATTAACTTGACTTGGGATATCTTTCCACAGAGGGGAACTCAAATACTACCCCCCACCCCCCCCCGCCATCACCCACCCACCGCCACCCCCTCATTATCTAACCAATAATCACCCTGCGAGTCTAAGATGAGAGAGCAAGTCAGGGGAGAGCGTCACAACTGAAGCCAATTCTGTCATCAACCGATGCCCCTCCGTGTGTTCATTCCAGCACGTAGCTCTGTATAATCAGCAACAGCCAGGAACCTGGCGGACTTCCAGCTCATGCCAGTGTGAGAGCATAACCGTAAGATCATCAGATATAGGAGCAGGCCATTCAGCCCATCAAGCATACCTGGCTATTCAATAAAATCACTGCTGATTTGATTGTGGCATTAACTCCATTTTCCTGCCTGCCCCACAGAACCCATCCCCACCCACCTCCACCCCCACCCCCCTCCACCACCAACCCCCCCTCCACCCGCACCCCCACCCCCCCCTCCACCCCCACTCCCCAATTAAACATTGACTCAACCTTGAATATACTCAATAACCCATCCTCCAGTCGGAAAGATGTGCTGATTAGGTGCATTGGCCGTGCTAAATTCTCCCTCAGTGTACCCGAACAGACGCCGGAGTGTGGCAACTAGGGGATTTTCACAGTAACTTCATTGCAGTGTTAATGTAAACCTACTTGTGACTAATAAATAAACTTTAAACTCCACTGCTCTCTGGGGAAGAGAATTCCAAAGACTAACGATCCCCTGAGAGAGGAAATTCCTCCTACATCTCCACACTAAATGAGAGACCCCTTATTTTGAAATTCTTCCCCCCCTATTTCTAGACTCCCTGTGAAAGGGAATGTTCTCACGGTGTCTACACTGTCAAGGCCCTTCAGAACCTTATGGGGGTGACTCTCCTGCCCCGCTGCACTGCCTGTTGCGCCGTGGGTTGGGAGACTCGAGCGGAGGCTGGTTCACGGCTTTCCTGCTGGGCACCCCGGCCTCCGTGAGTCTCCAAGCGCTGGATTTCCGGCACCGTCAGCTTCGAGCTGTATAAATTATGTTAACCCTAATTTGAATACAATTTAAATTCCATTAGCAGGCCCGGGACTGAAATACCTGGGCTCTCCCCTCCCCCTGCCAGGAGTATTTCACTCCAGCGGGGTTTAGCATAGCTTCCCACTTGCGAGGAGCTAGTGGCCTGACCCCACTAGAATGAAGGGGAGGCCATCGAGGCTCCGCAGAAGGTTGGGGGCCAGGGAGAGTGCCCCCTGGGCATTGTCACCTCGGCAGTCCAGCCTGGGCCCCCGGCACTACTCAAGGGACAAAGTGTCAATGCCCAGGGGATATCTTGGCACTGCCACCAGGCATCAGGCAATGCCAAAGGGGTGGGACCTGATGGAGGTGAGCCCTCTAGGGGGTCAACTGGTGGGGGTGGGGTGTCCTGCTGCCTGCTGCCATTGGCCATCACATACCATGTGATGCCCAATGTATTGTTCTGCCACTCAAAAGGTGAAGGTTAGCATGCCCAGTTATGGCCAAAAGAAAGAAATGTTACTCTTTCCCTTGGGGCAATTAAAGGTTGATTGGTCAGTCGATACGGATTGGGTGAGGCATTGTCATGGAGTTCACTTGTCAACCAATCAGCACCCTTTTCTCCTACAGTGTAAATTGTTGTGATCATTTGAAATTTGGCATTCTTGCATTTGTCCTGATGAGTACAAGATGAAAAGCTTTGGTAACATGTCTCTCTAGTTACTATGATATCCTCAGGCGAACTCAACATGTTACAACCATATGAGGAGCGGTTTAAAAAAATGAATCCCCTACCCGACCACTCCAGATCTGACAGGAGAAGGAAGGAAAGGAGATTGTGGGGGAAGGGATCAAAGATGATATTACAGTGCTGGAGATAGAGAATGTTCCAGAGGTGTCAAGGATGGAATTTCTCTGGTGAGAGGTAAGGAATAAAAAGATGCAATAACATTGATGGGTGTAGTGTATAGATCACCAACGAGTGAAAGGGATATAGAGAAATAAATCTTTAAAGAAATTACAGAGACATGGACTAATTATAGGGTAATTATAATGAGGGACTTCAATTATCCAAATTGATTTGATTTGACTTATTATTGTCACATGTATTGATGTGCAGCGAAAAGTATTGTTTCTTGTGCGCTGTACAGACAAAGCATACCGTTCATAGAGAAGGAAAGGAGAGAGTGCAGAATGTAGTGTTACAATCATAGCTGGGGTGTAGAGAAAGATCAACTTAGTGCAAGGTAGGTGCATTCAAATGTCTGACGTCAGCAGGGAGGACGCTGTTCTTGAGTCGATTGGTACGTGACCTCAAACTTTTTAATCTTTTTCCTGATGGAAGAAGGTGGAAGAGAGAATGTCTGGGGTGTGTGGGGCCCTTGATTATGCTGGCTGCTTTTAGAATCATAGAAACCCTACAGTACAGAAAGAGACCATTCGGCCCATCGAGTCTGCACCAACCACAATCCTACCCAGGCCCTACCCCCATATCCCTACATATTTTAGCCACCAATCCCTCTAACCTACACATCTCAGGACACTAAGGTGCAATTTAAGCATGGCCAATCCACCTAACCCGCACATCTTTGGACTGTGGGAGGAAACTAGAGCACCCGGGGGAAACCCACGCAGACACGGGGAGAATGTGCAAACTCCACACAGACAGTGACCTAAGCCGGGAATCGAACCCAGGTCCCTAGAGCTGTGAAGCAGCAGTGCTAACCACTATGCTACCATGCCAAGGCAGTGGCAAGTGGGAAGTGTAGACACACTCAATGGATGGGAGGCTGGTTTGAGTGATGGACTGGGCTACATTCACAACACTTCATAGTTTTTTGCGGTTTTGGGCAGATCAGGAGCTATACCACACTGTGATACAGCCAGAAAGAATGCTTTCTTTGGTGCATCTATAAAAATTGGTGAGAGTCATAGCGGACATGCCAAATTTCTTTAGCCTTCTAAGAAAGTAGAGGCTTTGGTGGCCTTTCTAGAAACATAGAAACCCTACAGTGCAGAAGGAGGCCATTCGGCCCATCGAGTCTGCACCGACCACAATCCCACCCAGGCCCTACCCCCACATATTTACCCACTAATTCCTCTAACCTACGCATCCCAGGACACTAAGGGGCAATTTAGCATGGCCAATCAACCTAACCTGCACATCTTTGGACTGTGGGAGGAAACCGGAGCACCCGGAGGAAACCCACGCAGACACGAGGAGAATGTGCAAACTCCACACAGGCAGTGACCCGAGCCGGGAATCGAACCCGGGACCCTGGAGCTGTGAGGCAGCAGTGCTAACCACTGTGCTACCGTCTAAACTATAGTGTCGGCATGGAGGAACCAGGATAGGTTGTTGGTGATCTGGACACCTAAAAACATGAAGCTCTCGACCATTTCCACTTCATCCCCATTGATGTAGACAGGGACATGTTCTCCACTACGCTCCCTGAAGTCGATGACTATCTCTTTCATTTTGTTCACATTGAGGGAGGGATTATTGTTGCCGCACCGGTTCACCAGATTCTCTATCTCATTCCTGTACTCCGCCTCATCATTGTTTGAGATCCGACCCACTATGGTGGTGTTATCAGCAAACTTGAAAATCGGGTTGGAGGGGAATTTGACCACATAGTCAGAGGTGTGTAAAGGGTATAGTCGGGGACTGAGGACACAGCCTTGTGGGGCACCGGTGTTGAGGGTGATCGTGGAGGAGGTGTTGTTGCCTCTCCTTACTGACGGTGGTCTGTGGGTTAGGAATCAGTCGCAGAGGGAGGAGCCGAGCTCCAGGCCATGGAGTTAGAAAGGAGGTGTTAGAAAGGCAATCTTTACTTAAAATTGTTGTTGATTTCAAAATTTACGAATGACATGAAGATTGGAAGTGTTTCCAACTGTGATGAGGATAGTCTTGAACTTCAAAAGGACAAGAGGCGTGTTGTTGGATGGGGCAGACAAGTGACAGGTGAAGTTCAATGCAGAGATGTGTGGGGTGATTCATTTCGGCAGGAAAAGAAAGAGACAGTATAATATAATATAGAGAGACAGTAAAAAACAAAGGGAGAAGCTCTGAAGGAGGTGCAGGAACAAAGGAACCTCGGAGGTGTATGTACAGGACTCATTGAAGATGGCAGGGCATGTTGAGAGAGTGGTGAATAAAACATGTGGTATCCTAGGTTTTATTAATAGGGGCATTGAGTACAAGAGTAATGAGGTCATGTTGAACTTATGTAAGACACTGGTTAGGCCTCATCTGGAGTGCTGAGTCCAGTTCCGGGTGCCACACTTGAGGAGGGACGTTGAAAAGAGTACAGAGATTCATTGGAATGATTCCAGCAATGAAGAAGTGTGGCTATGAAGATAGATTGGAGAGGTTGGGACTGTTTTCCTTGGAGAAAAGAAAACTGAGAGGAGACTTGATCGAGGGATTCAAGATCCTGAGGGACATGGACAGGACAAATAGTGAGAAACTGTTCCCATTCAAGAATGCAAGTCTGCACCGACCACAATCCCACCCAGGCCCCATCCCCGTAACCACACATATTTACCCAACTAATCCCTCTAACCTACGCATCCCGGGGCAATTTAGCATGGCCAATGCACCTAACCCGCACATCTTTGTACTGTGGGAGGAAACCGGAGCACCCGGAGGAAACTCCGCACAGACAGTGACCCAAGCCGGGAATCAAACCCAGGTCCCTGCAGCTGTGAGGCAGCAGCGCTAAGCACTGTGCCACCATGCCACCCACATGGTGGCACAGTCTGAGAGGTACCTGTGTGTGTGATACTAAGAGAGAGGCGATGAAATGTCACGCCCTTTCTCTGACAGACATCTCTAAAGAGAAAAACTGGAAACTGGAGGAACAGCACTTCATCTCCCGATTGGACACATTACAGCCTTTCGGATTGAACATTGAGTTCAACAACTTCAGAGAATGAACTCTTCCCCCCCCCCCCGCACCTTCACCCATTTCCATTTATTTTATTCCATCCTGTTTCTTCTTTTCACTTCATTCATCCATTTTTATCATCCTTCTTTCTCACTTCCAGTTTCTACTTCTCCATTCCCGCTCTCCTTCTTGCCCCTCCCCCTTCCCCCTTTCAGGCCAACTGCCTGGACCATCTGTACCTCTGTTCTGCTGTTCACACATTCTGATCGCTTAATGGTCATTTTTAGCACCTGTCTCAGCTTTAGAATCATAGAAGAATCATAGAATCCCTACAGTGCTGAAGGAGGCCATTTGGCCCATCGAGTCTGCACCGACAACAATCCCACCCAGGCCCTATCCCTGCAACCCGACATATTCACCCTGCTAATCCCCTGAAACTAAGGTCAATTTAGCATGGCCAATCCACCTAACCAGCACATCTTTGGACTGTGGGAGGAAACTGGAGCACCCGGGGGAAACCCACGCAGACACGGGGAGAATGTGCAAACTCCACACAGACAGTGACCCGAGGCCGGAATTGAACCCAGGTCCCCGGCGCTGTGAGGCAGCAGTGCTAACCACTGTTCCACCGTGCTGCCCACACGGTGGCACAGTCTGAGAGGTTCCTGTGTGAGATCTCCTCATTTATATTCCCTTTGTCCTATCACAGCCGCCACCCCCACCCACACCGTTCCCCCCCCCCCACCCCCCCCCCCCCCCCCCACCCCCACCCTTATAGTATAAATATTTTTTTTTTCTGGTTTTCTTTGCTCTTAGCTCTGACAAAGGGTCATCCAAACTCAAAATATTGTCTCGATTCTCTCTCCACAGATGCTGAGATTTTCTGTTTTTGTTTCAAATTCCAGCATCCGCAGTAATTTGCTTTTATCTGGACTTTTTTTGTCTTGTTGCTGTGATGTCTGAGCCGGTGTCCTGTAATTGTTGTTGGAGTAATATAATGGGTATCTTGTTTATTTTTAACCTGGGCCTAATGCAGTGTCCTGGAGTTTTATGACCCTTTTGGGTATTGGTGATTTGTAACTGATTGGCAGGTCAGGTGCCTTTGGATAGCTTTTTTCCTCACAGGAGAAATCCAAAGGTCTTTACGTTCATTTTGGAAGAAGCTGTTTGGATTGCGGGCTGAAAGCAGTGTTTTTGTCTCTCTCCCAGATAGTGGAAATTCTGCTGTCAATGGCTGGCTCGCTTGAACTTGACGTAAGTAGCGTTTCTGTCTCTTGAGGTGTGCCGAAAGTTCCAGGGGAGGAAAGCCTCAGTATTTCAATTCCATATCCAAAGGACTAATTCACAGCAAAGCTGCAAGATCCAGTATCACATGATCATACTTGCTTTCTGTGCTCAACCTAGAATGTTTGTGGGAGTTGTTTGGCTTGGTACAGTATTCTTAGCTGTTAAGTTTTATATAGTGTTATAGTTGTGTCTTTGTAATTGGTAAGTTATTGCTAATTTTCTTATTATATGTTAACAATGTTCTTAAATAAACTTTGTTTGATAAAAGCTCCCCAGTGGGTCACTTGAATTATACCTGGAATGAAGTATCTTATGCTCACCCGCGCCAAATTCAAAGTGCAAAACTTATGATCTAGGCTGGCTTCATAAAACGCCTCGGTCATAACACATGCTGTATTTTCCTATGGATTCTATGAACACAAGGTAATCAGATTGAATAAGGTGCCAAATGGAAGGAGTTTCTTTTTTCAGGAGATAAGCTCTCCTAACAATAAAATCTCCCATTTTCTCAATTTACACTGACACTGTTTACAGATTAAGATTGTCAACACATAAAGTCTGTGCCTGCTCAGTCAGACTAATTTGCCAGAGGGACCCTGGAACAAGTGTTGTTGTAGATTAACCACAAACTCTTTCTGTGAAGGAGCGTGATATCTCTGGGTAAGCCAATATCGTCCTTCAGGTAGGATTCAGTACATGAGGAAAATCTCAGCTTGGTGGGAAAGGCCCGTCTCTGACCCGCCTCCAACCACACGGAGAGACCCCCCCAAAAGGAACCTGCGAAGTATTCATTACAATTGAAATATTGGGATAAATAGAAAGGAAATCACACTGGAGCAGTAGAATTATTGAATCATAGAATCCCTGCAGTGCTGAAGGAGGCCATTTGGCCCATCGAGCCTGCACTGACAATGATCCCAACCAGGCCCTATCCCTGTAACGCCATATATTTACACTGCTAATCCCCCTGACAGTAATGGACAATTTAGCATGGCCATTCCACCTAACATCTTTGGACTGTGGGAGGAAACTGGAACACCCGGAGGAAACCCACGCAGACACGGGGAGAATGTGCAAGCTCTACACAGGCAGTGACCCAAGCCGGGAATTCAATCCTGGACCCTGGCGCGGTGAGGCAACAGTGCTAAGCACTGTGCCACCGTGTTGAGACTGAGTTTAAGGCATGTGGTTGGAACTTGTACTTTGCATCTTACAACACATTGCCTGACCCAGGAGCACTTATGTGTGATTTGGTGTCGCAATGTTCCGTTCTCCAACACAGACGTCACTGACAAGGACAAGAACTGATTTGGAACATGTACAAGTTCCGCTCCTAAGACTGTCTCTAACAAGCAAGGCTTCAGCATCAATTCCCCAGTGACGCAGGATGATTGAGAGGCACCAGCAAGTGTGCCGGCATCTTCCTCAAAAATATTCTGGGTCATGCATTCATTCTTTACAAATAACAGAACCAGTTTCTTGTCAAAATATTTTTGGCAAGCTTCCTTTCCGCTTATTGTAGCCATTAACATCAAAGATCATCTTCCAGATTAAGGAAAGGGTTAGTTCCTCCCCTTCCCTGTCCCAGTATACAGTCCCAGTGTCCCAAGTTTCAAAAGAAATAAAGGATTGCATTTATATAAGGCCTTTCACAATGTCAGGATGTTGCACAATTACAACAACAATAGTAAAAACAACCTGCTATTATATATCTTTGTTGCATTATAATGGTACATCAAGAGAGAGATTGCAGGCAAGAGTTGACACAAGGAGCTGTTAGTGGAGGTGACTGCACAGTGGTTAGCACTGCTGCCTCACAGTGCCAGGGACCCGGGTTCAATTCCAGCCTCGGGTCACTGTCTGTGCGGAGTCTGCGCATTCTCCACGTGTCTGCGTGGGTTTCCTCCAGGTGCTCCGGTTTCCTCCCGCACTCCTAAGGTGTGCAGGTTAGGTTGATTGACCATGCTAAATTGCCCCTTAGTGTCAGTGTAGATAGGTGGGGTTACGGAGATATGGCCTAGGTTGGATTGTTGTCAGTGTAAACTCGAGGGCCGAATGGCCTCCTTCTGCACAGTCGGGATTCTATTCTATTCTAAAAGCTGAATCAAAATAGTAGGTTTTGAGAAGTACCTTAAAGAAAGGGAGTGAGATTGCAGGACAGAGAGGTTTTGGGAGGGAATTGAAGAGCTTAGGCCCAGGTTGCTGAAGCTACGGCCGCCATTGGTGGAGCCTCGAACACTTATTTATTTATTAGTGTCACAAGTCAGCTTCATTAGCACTTCAATGAAGTTATTGTGAAAACCTCCTAGTCGCCACACTCCAGCGCCTGTTCGGGTACACTGAAGGAGAATTTAGCACGGCCGATGCACTCAACCAGCACGTCTTTCAGACTGTGGGAGGAAACTGGAGCACCCGGAGAAAACCCACACGGACACAGGGAGAATGTGCAGACTCCGCACAGACAGTGACCCAAGCCGGGAATCGAACCCGAGTCCCTGGCGTTGTGAGGCAGCAGTGCTAACCCACTGTGCCAGGGCTACACAAGAAGCCAGAACCGGAAAAGTTCTGAGATCTCAGAGGGTTCCAGGGATGGAGGAAGTTACAAAGATAGGTTGAGGCCATCCAGGGATTTGAACATGAGGATGAGGATTTTAACATTGATGGCTAACTATAAGAAACCATTGTAGGTAAATGAGCACAAGGACGAGAGCTGAGTGGAACATATCGTGAGTTAGGGAACTGGCAGCAGAGTTTTAGATAAGCTAAAATTTACTGAGGGTTGGAAGTTAGAATCATCTTCTTTAATCTATTATTTAAGCTATGCCACACCCTAAATTTATTCCTATAACAGAGGGATTGTCCTTTAGGGAAACATTAAATAGACTGGGCCATTAGGCTCTGGAACTTAGAAGAGTGAGAGGGGATCTATAGAATAGAATCCCTACAGTACGGAAGGAGGCCATTCGGTCCATCAAGTCTGTACTGACAATGACAATCCCACCCAGGCCCTATCCCCGTAACCCCACACATTTATCCTGCTAATCCCCCTGACACTAAGGGTCAATTTAGCATGGCCAATCAACTTAACACGCACATCTTTTGACTGTGGGAGGAAACCAGAGCACCTGGAGGAAACCCACGCAGACACAGGGAGAAACTGGAAACTGCACACAGACAGTGACCCGAGGCCAGAATTGAACCCTGCTCCCTGGCACTATGAGCCGAGCAGTGCTAACCACTGTGCCACCATGCCACCCCAATATGCCTCCTCATAGAAAGTTTAAAAATTCTAACAGGGTTAGACAGGGTAGATTCAGAAAGAATGTTCCCAATGGTGGGGGAGTCCAGAATTAGGAAGTCATAGTTTAAGGATCAGAGTAAACCTTTTGGAACTGAGGTAAGGAGAAATTTCTTCACCCAGGGGGTGGTGAATGTGTGGAATTCATTCCCACGGAATGTAGTTGAGGCCAAAACGCTGTGTGATTTCAGGAAGAAATTAGATATAGCTCTTGGGTTAAAGGGATCAAGGGGCATGGGGGGAAGGGGGACAAGATATTGAATTTGATGATCAGCGATGATCATAATGAATGGCGGAGCAGGCTCGAAGGGCCGAATGGCCTCCTCCTGCCTCTAGTTTCCACGTATCTATGTAAGTAGCACGATTAAGAAGTGATCTCATTCAACCATACAAAGTTCTTATGGGGCTCAACAGAGTAGGTGCAGGAAGGATGATTCCCCTGGCTGGTGAGTGTATAGTCTGGGGATACCGTCTCGGAATTAAAAATGGGCCATTTTAGACTGAGATGAAGAGGAATTTCTTTGGAATTTTGGAATTCTCTGCACCAGTTGGTGTGAGGTTCCATCATTGACTATGTTCAAGACTGAGATCGATAGATTTCTACATTGAGGGATAAGGGGATAGTGCAGGAAAATTATGTTGAAATAGAAGATCAGCCACGATCTCAATGAATGATAGAGCTGTCTCGATGGGCTGAATGGCCTACTCCTGGCTCCTATTTCCTATATTCTTGTGTATGTTCAAGTAATGCCCTCCGTGTCATAGAGCATCCGGAACCTACATAATACTCTGTGACCTAAACTTTCTCATCCTCAGCTATATTTTGTTCTGTCTTGTCAAATTACAACGTGACATAACCATCATCGGGTCTCACACTGACCTCCTGTCATGTTTTCCTGATATCTCGATAATGCTCCTGTTGCTGTTGCTTTATTCCTCTACAAGAAGTGAATGTTGCTGACTGCGTCAGCATTTATTGCCCGATCCTAATTGTCCTTGGGAAGGTGAGAGTGAGCTACCAACAGAGTTGCTTGCTAAGCCATTTCAGAGTCAACCACATATCTGGGGATCTGGAATGGAAGGTAGTGGCAGAGTGATGTTGTGACTGGACTGGTAAACCAGAGACCCAGCGAATTAGAATTTAAATTCAATAATAATCTGGAATTAAAAGCCCAATGATGAATATGAAATGATTATCATAAAAACCCATCTGGTTCACTCATGTCCTTACCTGGTCTGGCAGGTGACTCCAGACCCACAGCAATGTGGTTGACTCTTAAATCGCTTAGCAAGTCACTCAGTTGTATCCAACTGCTGCATGTTGCAAAGTTGGATAGAATAATTGTAGATTGGGAGGCAGGAAGTTAAAAGGTGGTGCTTTTTCTGTGCTTAGAAATTTTAAAAATGCAAGTGCACAGAGAGCCCAAAATGAAACATTAGTATCGAAAGGCCAAGCAGCAGTTTTTACCAAGACAACAGGCTTTTGAATTTAGCCAATCAATTTGAACCATGCACTTAGATACCAAATAAAATACCTATTAAATTTAAATCTGATGGTTTTGACAACCTAGGTCCAATCCTATTATGGGAAATATTAATATGTCTTCATGGGTATAAAAGAAGGGGGCAGTGGGACAAAGGGTGTGGAGCAACTGCCACCTGTCAGAAATAACAGCTCTCAGCTCTCAGCTTTCGGCTCTTGAGAGAGAGAGAGAATCGTTGGCTCTCATATCTTCATCTATGTCTTAGAGAAAGCACCATCCAGATAGCAAAGGTACCAAAGAAGAAAGAAGTTCCAGACAGAAGAATCAACAGAAAAGGCCCAGAATATTCTGGAAGACACAAAACCTGGTTGTAATTTAGAGAGTGACTGAATTGTATTTTTGTTAATGAGTGGGAATTATGTTTATTTGAACATTGAATCTTGTTTTATTCGAGGATAGTTAAGAGAAGGGATTATACGGATTGTTAATAGTTTAGTTAACTTGTTCACTGTTAGTTAGATAAATAAATTGTTACATATTGATTTTAGAGAGAATGTCAGGTAGTTATTTTGTATTTAACCACTAGAGGTTGCCGAAGAGCAGGTCACACCACTTCACACACACACCTTTTACAGATTATAGGGTGAGGTACTCCTCTTTGGGTGTTTCGGTGTTAGTTCTCAGCCGGGGGATCATCCTCCGCTTTATAACACTGTACAAAGACAATAAAAAGGAATGAAACTCGTCAGACCACCCGGCATTGAGCTAGACACTGGAAATGACAATGGCAACCCGGCAAAGTCCTCCTTACCGATATCTGGGGGTTAGTGCCAAAACTGGGAGAGCTCTCCCACAGGCTAGTCAAGCAACAACCTGATGTAGTCATATAGTCGCAATCACAGAATCATATCTTACAGAAAACATCCCAGACACCGTCACCGTTCCTGGGCAGCACAGTGCTATACAGTAAGGAGGGAGTTGACCCAGGAGTCCTCAACATCAACTCTGGACCCCCTGCAGTCTCATGGCATCGGGTCAAACAAGAGCAAGGAAACCTCCTGAGGAATACACGTAAAGTTCCCCTCAGCTGGTGAATCAGTTCTCCTCCATGTTGAACACCAATTGACCTGGGCGCAGAATGTATTCTGAGTGGGGGACTTCAATGTCCATCAGCAAGACTAGCTTGGTAGTGTCACCACAGTCTGAGCTGGCCAAGTCCTGAGGGATATAGCTGCAATGCTGGATCTGTGGTATGTGGTGAGGGACCAACAAGAGGGAAAAACCAACCTGAGAGTGACTGCCTTTGACATCAAAGGAGCATTGGATGGAATATGGCATTAAGGAGCCCAAGCGTACCTGGAGTCAATGGGAATCAGGGGGAAAATCCTCTACAGGTTTGAACCATACCCGGCACAAAGGAAGGTGGTTGTGGTGGTTGAAGGTCAGTCATCTCACTTCCAGGACACCACTGCAGAATTCCCTCGGGATAATGTCCTCGGCTCAGCCACTTTCAGCTGCTTCATAATGACCTTTCTTCCATCAGAAGTGAGATGGTCGCCGATGATTGCACAATGTTCAACACCATTCATGATTCCTCAGATACTGAAGCAGTTCATAGAGTCATAGAGGTTTACAGCATGGAAACAGGCCCTTCTGCCCAACTTGTCCATGCCGCTCCTTTTTTTTAACCCCTAAGCTGGTCCCAATTGCCCGTGTTTGGCCCATATCCCTCTATACCCATCTTACCCAACTTAATAAGTTCATGTCCAAATGCAGCAAGTCCTGGATAGTGTCCAGGCTTCGGCTGACAAGTGGAACATTCACACCACACAAGTTCCTGGCAATGACCATCACCAATAAGGGAGAATCTAACATCGTCCATTGACATTCAATGACATCACCGTTTCTGAATCTGCCGCTGTCAACAGCCTGGAGATTATCATTGACTAGAAACTAAGCTGGCCCAGCCATATAAACACAGTGGCTACAAGAGCAGGTCAGAGGCTGGGAATCCTGCAGAGAGTAACTCACCTCCCGACTCCCCAAAGCTTATCCACCATCTACAAGGCACAAGTCAGGAGTGTGATGGAATACTCCCCACTTGCCTGGATGAGTGCAGCTCCAACAACGCTCAAGACGCTCAACACCATCCAGGGGAAAGCAGCCCCGCTTGATTACTACCTCTTCCACCAGCATTTACTCCCTCCATCACCGACAAACAGTGACAGCAGTGCACACTATCTACAAGATGCACTACAGGAACCTATCAAGGCTTCTCAGAGAGAACATTCTAAACCCATGACCACGTCCGTCTAGAAGGACAAAGGCAGCAGATACCTAGAAACACCACCACCTGCAAGTTCCCCTCCAAGTCACTGACCATCCTGACTTGGAAGTATATCGCCGTTCCTTCACTGTCACTGGATCAAAATCCTGGAATTCCCTGCCTAATAGCACTGTGGGTGTACCTACACCACAGGGACTGCAATGGTTCAGGAAGACAGCTCACTACCATCTTCTCAAGGGCAATTAGGGATGGACAATAAATCCTGGCCTCGCCAGCGACACCCACATCCTGTAAATGATTTTTTAAAAATCACTTGTAGGCCAGGCCAGGCCTGGAAAGGTTGGTAGATTACTTTCCCTCCTGGACACGGGGATGAACGAGATGGGCTGTCACGACTATCCAGTAGTTTCATGGTCACCGTTACTGATGCCAGGGCAAAGTTCCTGATGTATGAGTGATGAATTTAACTAATTGACCATAGAAATCATAGAATCTCTACAGTGCAGAAGGAGGCCATTTGGCCCATTGAGCCTGCATTGGCAACAATCCCACCCAGAAACTATCCCCGTACCCCCACACATTTACCCTGCTAATCCCCCTGACACTAAGGGACAATTTAGCATGACCAATCAACCTACCCTGCACATCTTTGGACTGTGGGAGGAAACCGGAGCACCCGGAGGAAACCCACGCAGACACGGGGAGAACGTGCAAACTCCACACAGACAGTGACCCAAGCCGGGAATTGAACCCAGGCCCCTGGCGCTGTGAGGCAGCAGAGCTTAACCACTGTGCCACCGTGCCGCCCTTTCCCAGCTGCTGTGGTAGGACTTGAACTCATATCTCCAGATCATTAGTCCAAACCTCAGGATTGCTAGTCTAGAAACATAACCACGCTACTATATAACACAGCAGAAACCCCTGCCTCTCCTCGGAGCAATGCCACAGGAGGTCACGGCCGTGTACAAGCTTGTTTTTTATATGCAGCAGTACACCCGTGTTGTGAGCTGGTTTGGATTCCGGATCAGTGGAAGTCATACATGGCAACTGTTCAAGAACATTTGAACAAAACAAGGCTCCCAGCAATGCTGTTCCATTCTGATTACAATAACAAATCAGGGCTGTTGGGTGACAGAAGAACAGAATCAGCAATACTTTGCACTCTGCACTTCTTCCTGGTTTATTTATAGCAGCTGTTGACAATTTCTTTTCCACGTAAACAGTGAGCATTAAAAGAAATGATACGAAACAGATGACACCTTTAGCTTGCTTAGACAATGAAGCCTTAAATAACCAGCTTTGCAATCCATGCCTCAATGCATGTTCGCAATGGGATTGAGCTATTTCTGAGAATGTGTTATTTTTGATATTGTTCACCATTCAGTGAATAAATTCATGCTTTTTTCAGTACACTCCCTCCCCCCCACCCCCCTCCCCCCTCCCCCCGCCCGCCTGGCCCTGATGCGTTGAGTCATGTTGCTGTGTGATACCAGTCAGACCCAGTACCTTACCAGACTCTTCACAATGTCACAACTATAGATACTCAGCTTTATTCAGCCCAGAACCCATCCTCCTAACACACTCACTCACTCACTCACACACTCACTCACTCATTCACTCACTCACTCATTCACACTCACTCACTCACACACTCACTCTCTCACTCACTCACTCACTAACACACTCACTCACACACTTACACTTACTCACACTCACTCACTAACACACTCACTCTCACTCAATCACCCAGTCACTTACTCACTCACTTACTCACTCACTTACTCACACACACTCACTCACTCACTCACTCTCATTCACTCACTCACACTCGCACTCACTCACTCACTCGCTCACACACTCGCTCAATCACTCTCAGTCAACACTCGCACAAATGAATAAAAACATTAAGAAATATTAATTGAACCCACTTTGTGACACAACAGAATCACCCAATGAAGTATTGAATTAGAATCATAGAATCCCTACAATGCAGAAAGAGGTCATTCGGCCCATCGAGTCTGCACCAACAACAGTCCCACCCAGGTCCTATCCTCGCATCCCTACATATTTACCTGCTAATCTCTCTAACCTACGCATCCCGGGACATAAAAGAGCAATTTAGCATGGCCAACCAACCTAACCCACACATCTTTGGACTGTGGGAGGAAACCGGAGCACCCGGAGGAAACCCACGCCGACGCGGGGAGAACATACAAACTCCACACAGACAGCGACCCAAGCCAGGAATCGAACCCAGGTCCCTGGAGCTGTGAGGCAGCAGTGCTAACCACTGTGCCACGGTGAGGTCTTGCATTTATACATTGTTATTCAAGACATTCAAATGCACTTTACAACTAATGAAACACTTTTTTAGAGAAGTATTTGTAGTGTATCAGATCCCTTTCAGACATTTACAAAGAACAAAGGGCAAAGTAAAGCACAGCACAGGAACAGGCCCTTCAGCCCTCCAAGCCTGTGCTGATCATGATGCCCTAACTAAACCTTCTGCCCTTACTCGGTCTGTATCCCTATATTCCCTCCCTATTTATGTACCCATCCAGGTACCTCTCAAATGTGCCTGCTTCCACCACCTCCTCTGGCAGTGCGTTCCAAGCACCCACCACTCTCCGCGTGAAAAACTTCCCCCGAGAAACAAAAGTGAAAACTTTATCCCATCGTGACCTTCAGAAGCATTAGGAGGGTAGGGGAGAGAATAGGCCTTTTTTATTTCCTTTCCAAAAATTCCACAATTCTACTTTCCTTTCCTTACCTTTTGCAGTTTGAAACATTTGATCTGTTTGTTGTCACCGTCACTGCTATTATTTAGATTGCAAAACACCAACATGAAGCAAAGGCTCAGAAACCATGGAAACCGGCCTAATATTTTTAGGCTCCAGATTAGTCAGGGCCCTCAAATATGTGTACTTGTCAAGGAAGCTATTTTCTCCTTGTGCTAATTGTTGCACGCACTGAGCAATTTTTTTTTCCTCTCGCTGTGTGATTTATTAAAGCACAATTAGGATGTCATTAATATCTGCTCACTGATTAACCAAATGCCTTACCAAACAGCTGCTTTAATTAAATCAAACAATTACCATTTAAATATTCCAAAATAATTTTGATGAACATCCTTTTTACCCAGACTAATGAAATATGTCCTTGAGATGACACTGATGGCAGATACATAATCATTTTCATTCTTCATTCCCGAGACAACGTGTGAATCATTTGCATGGCTTGCTGTGGACAGCTATCAGGGTTAGTAAATCATTCCCAAGTTCCTGCCTCCTCTTCTGAAGGTACTGTCTGACACCAGGGGGTTAGAATTCCACACACCCCTCTCCCGGCCAATGACTAATCCCTTCAAATATCATTACTCAGATGGAACCCTAGACAGTAAGTGTTCAACTGTGCCTACCGTGCAGTTATCTAGGCCGTAAGCTTTGGCATTTTCGCCACAAACTGCACAATCTTTCTTTCCCTCTTTAGAAAGCTCTATGACACCTTTCTACATTATCAGGCATTTGGACACCCCTCCTAATGTGGATGGCATGTTGGCACAGTGGTTAGCACTGCTGCCTCACAGCACCAGGGACCTGGGTTTGATTCCCGGCTTGGGTCACTGTCTGTGCGGAATCTACATGTTCCCCCCCATGTCTGCATGAGTTTCCTCTGGTTTCCTCCCACAGTCCTAAAGACATGCTGGCTAGGTGCATTGGCCATGTTAAATTCTCACTCAGTGTACCCAAACAGGCGCTGGAGAGTGGCGACTAGGGGATTTTCACAGTAACTTCATTGCAACGTTAATGTGACACTACTTGTGACACTAATAAATAAACTTAAGTATTTCCGCTCCCCCCCTAATAAATAAACTTAATCTTAAACTAGCAAGGCTATTTCAGAGGGCAGTTAAGTGGCAACTGTATTGTTGTGGATCTGGAATAACGTGTAGGCCAGACCAGGTAAGGATGGCAGATTTCCTTCCTCCAATGAAATTAGTGAAACCAATATGTTTTCACAACAGTTGTTGTGGTCACCATTACGGAGAGAACCTTTATATTCCAGATTTCTCACTAATTGAATTTAAAGTCCACATGCTACCATTGTGGGGGATTTGAACCAATGTTCCCAAAACCTTAGCCTGGGCCTCAGATCTAGTGACATCACCGCTACACCATCATTTTGCCACATGGCTAATCCTATCAACTTCAATTTTCCCTCAAATTCACACACAACCCTGCCTTATATTCCTCTCTTCGCTGCTAGATTAAAGAACGACTTGCATTTATAGAGGACTGTTCACAACCAGTGGACATATCAAAGTGTTTTCTAATCAATGATGTAACCCATAATCAAATGTAAGAAACATGGCAGCCAATTTGTGCGCATGATGTGGAGTTGCCGGCGTTGGACTGGGGTGGGCTCAGTAAGGAGTCTCACAACACCAGGTTAAAGTCCAACAGGTTTATTTGGTTGCACAAGGTTTTGGTGCACTGCTCCTTCATCAGGACTCACCTGGTGAAGGGGCAGCACTCTGAAAGCTCGTGCTACCAAATAAACCTGTTGGACTTTAACCTGAATTTGTGCACAGTGAGATCCCACAAACAGCAATGTAGTGATAGCTAAATCATTTGTTTCATGTCATTGATTGAGGGATTAAACATTGATGAGGCTATCAGGGATCGTTTCCCTATTCTTTTTCAAAATAGTGTCATGGGATCTTTCACATCCAAATGAGAGGACCTCATTTAAAAAAAAAGCTCATCCAAAATGCAGCACCTACAACAGTGCAGCACCTCTAGAGTGTCAGTCTCAATTGTTACACTCAAGCCCATCGGTGGGACTTGAATCGGGAACTTTACAACTCAGAGCCAAGAGTACTACCAACCAACTAAACTCTGACCAACACTGCTACTGGGCCAGAACGTGGGAATGTATCAACAGAAGAGACCAGCAATGCATAGGCTGCATTGGTTTAAAAAGAAAACCCACCCCCACCTTCTCTGGAGCATCTAGGGATAAGACCATAAGATATAGGAGCAGAATTAGGCCCTTCAGCCCATCAAGTCTATTCCACCATTCAATTATGGCTGATATGTTTTTCAATCCCATTCTCCTGCCTGTTTCCTGTAACCTTTGATCCTCTTACCAATCAAGAACCTATCTATCTCTCTCTTAAATACACTCAATGACCTGGCCTCCACAGCCTCCTGTGGCAATGAGTTCCACAGATTCACCACCCTCTGGCTGAAGGAGTTCCTCCTCATCTCGGTCCCTTTACTCTGAGGCTGTGCCCTCGGATCCTAGTCTCTCCTCCGAATGGAAACATCTTCTCCACATCCACTCTATCCAGGCTTTTCAGTCAATGCTAACCTTGTCCAGAATCATCCACGTCCCAAAAGTGATTTTCCTTCAGAGGACAAGAAAATCCAAGAAATAAAAGCGGATTGGACCAGACACTGGCTTTTCACGTCGAGAAGTGCGGTTCAGGTGAAGTCTTTCTGGCTATGGGCTATAAGAGATTAGCTTAGGCAGGCCAATTCCTAAGGCGCTACAAAATCTGTGTTAATTCAGCCCTAATTTGGCATTAAATTGTCAATCTCGCTTAGAGAGGTGCGGGTTGGCTCGTGTGGGCAGCAGTCGTTCATTAAGGGCTGCTTCCTGAGGTAGCCATTCCTGACATGACTCTGACACAAGGGACCTGGGAAATGCCGGGGAGTGATTCCTTAATGTCAGCACCACTCAATGTGATGTCAGTCAGCAGGCCTCAAATGGAGACTGTACAGCCCCTTAAAAAAAAACAAGAAATTCAAAACAAGACCAGAACAGCACAATGGTGAACAAAGAACAGTACAGCACAGGAACAGGCCCTTCGGCCCTCCAAGCCTGCGCCGATCATGATGCCTGCTTAAACTAAAACCGTATACACTTACGGAGTCCGTATCCTTCCATTCCCATCCTATTCATGTATTCGTCTAGTTGCCCCTTAAGTGCCGCTATCATACCTGCTCCCACCACCTCCCCGGGCAGCGCATTCCAGACATTCACCACCCTCTGTGTAAAATACTTGCCTCGCACATCTCCTCTAAACTTTTCCCCACGCACCTTAAACCTATGTCCCCTAGGACTTTTCTATCCTAGGAAAGAGCATCTGACGATCCACTCTGTCCATGCCACTCATAATCATAGAATCATCGAATCATAGAAACCCTACAGTACAGAAAAAGGCCATTCGGCCCATCGAGTCTGCACCGACCACAATCCCACCCAGGCCCTACCCCCATATCCCTACATATTTTATCCGCTAATCCCTCTAATCTACGCATCCCAGGACACTAAGGGGCAGTTTTAGCACGGCCAATCAACCTAACCCGCACATCTTTGGACTGTGGGAGGAAACCGGAGCACCCGTAGGAAACCCACACAGGCACGAGGAGAATGTGCAAACTCCACACAGACTTGTCAAACAGGTCACACAGGCCAGGTCAAACCTCTATCAGGTCACCCCTCAACCTCTGTCATTCCAGTGAGAACAAACCGAGTGAGACTACACCTGCAGTACTGTGTACAGTCTGAGCCCCCTTACTTAAGGAAGGAATAGTTCAGAGAAGGTACACTAGGCTGATTTCTGTTTTATGAAGAAAAGTTGGGTAGGTTTGGCCTCTGCTGACTGGGGCTTTGAAGAATGAGAGGCAATCTCATTGAAATGCATCAAATTCTGAGGGACTCGACAAGTTTGACGTTGAGAGGATGGTTCCCCCATGAGGGCAACTAGAACCAGGGGGCCCAGTTTAGAAATTTCCTATTTAAGAGGGGGATGAGGAGGAGGGAGCTGTTAGTCTTTGGAATTTTCTCCCCCAGGGCTTTGGAGGCTGGGTCATTGAATATATTCAAGGCTGACTTAGAAAGATTTTTGATTGACACAGGAGTCACAAGTTACGTGGAACAGCAAGAAAATGGAGTTAAGGCCACAATCACGTCAGCGATGATCCTCTTCATGTCCTTCAGGGAAGGAAATCTGCTGTCCTCACCTGGTCTGCCCTATATGTGGCTCCAGAGCCACAGCAATGTGGTTGATTCTCAACTGCCTTCCAAGGGCAACTAGGGATGGGCAATAAATGCTGGCCATCCAGCGACACCCATGTCCCACGAATTTTTTTAAAATGGTGGAGCAAGGGATGAATGGCCTACTCCTACATCTGTTTCTTTACACGCCCACTTTAACTTTGTTCCAACCTGAACAATCTTCTTTGATTTAAATCTAACTGGCCTATCATGGCATTGCTTACAGATGATACAACAGCATTATATATCAAGAAGCAATATTAATAACAACAACATTAAAGTAGGAACGGCGCAGGTAATGCCAAGGAAATGGCAGAGTAAGACTGAATGCTGAATAACACTTACTATAATAGATTTTAACTAAACAACAAAAGATATTTCAATAGAGGATGGGAGCTTACAAAGAATATCAATGCAGCTGGAATAGATAGGGAGAAAATAGTTCACAAGCCAGCAAAATTAAGAGAGAATGAAACCCCAGGTCCAAATGGTATGCACCCACACATTCAAATTTCACCGGGTAATATGCTGAGAAGCTGAGGTGAGGCAGATGGAAAGGTGTTTGGGGCGGGGGGGGTGGCAGTAATGTAAGTGATAAGCTCTCAATGGGCTGAAGGGCCTTCTCTGCGCTGCACTAGTCTATGGGTACGATCTTACTGCCTGTTCATGCCACGCTCCCGCTGAAGCGAAGACAGAGTTTGGCAAAAAGCCAAATCTCCATTCACTGCAGCGGGATGGGAAAATCCCGCCAGCGCGAACAGTCAGAAAATTCCGGCCTCGGACTCTATGGGCAGGATTTTACGGCCTCACTCATTCCGAAACCGTAGAATCCTGCCCGAGGTCAACGGACCTTTCCATGGCAGGCAGGGGCGGCAAAATTCCGGCCTCAGACTCTATGGCCTCACTCATCCTGAAACTGTAGAATCCTGCCCAAGGTCAGCGGACCTTTCCAGGTCCATTGACCTCGGGCAGACGGGGGTGGTAAAATTCCAGCTTCTGACTCTATGACCAGCATCGACTGGTTGGTTCAAATGGCCCGTTCCTATATTATACCTTCTATGGATTGCTGTGTAAGGTAGGGTTGTGGCTGTAGAATGATTGTGAAGTTAAATAGGAAGAGGGAGCTTTGAGTTAACCTGGCCTTCAGTCCACGGCCCAGGTGCACCCTGTAAGGAAAGCTGATTCTAATCAGGCACACGCTGGGGGTCGATTACTGGCTAATTATTGTGGAAGGATTCTGTAGATTGGGAGCTTATTAAAGCTCGACACCTGCCTTCGCAGAGAGGCCAGGTTATCAGGGCCAGCAGTGCGAGCAGGAAATGGTGTTTGGCACTTTAAAATGTGACAAGTGAGGCTTGATAAATGGATAATGGACATATATCTATCTCTCTCCAGCCTATTGTCCCTGTAGATGATTAGAGGCTGATTCCATTCTGAGTGAAAGTGTGTCTGTCATCACAAAATGCACAATCTGTTTTCTTTTCACACACAGGAGCTTGGAAAACAGCTTTGTATTGGGTTGAGTCATAACTACACCTTCATTGTTCTTTCTCACACTGTAGCTGGCAGCGAGCTCAGGCAAGTGCACACTGAATGGGACAATGGGAAGATAAAATATCTTCAGCATTGAGAAGCCAAAGGGTACAGCAGTGTCGTGGCTGTATTATTGGGCTCATCATTCATAACCCAGAGAATGAACTCAATCCTTGCCAGTGACAGCTTTAGAGTGTGAATCTGATCTTTCAACACTCTAGAAATCTGGCGGCACGGTGGCACAGTGGTTAGCATTGCTGCCTCACAGCGCCAGGGACCCCGGTTCAATTCCAGCCTCAGGTCACTGTCTGTGTAGCATCTGCACGTTCTTCCCGTAGCTGCGTGGGTTTCCTCCGGGTACTCCGGTTTCCTCCCACAGTCCAAAGATGTACGGGTTAGGTTGATTGGCTGTGCTAAATTGACCCTAGTATCAGGGGGATTAGCAGGGCAATTGTATGGGGTTACGAGGATAAAGCTTGGGTGGGATTGTGGTGAATGCAGACTCGATGGGCCAAATGGCCTCTTTCTGTACTATAGGGATTCTATGAAAAGAATTGTTTAAAGTTTAGTAGTGTCACAAGTAGACTTACATTAACACTGCAATGAAGTTACTGTGAAAATCCCCTAGTCACCACACACCGGCGCCTGCTCGGGTACACTGAGGGAGAATTTAGCATGGCCAATCCACCTAATCTGCACATCCTTTCAGACTGTGGGAGGAAACCGGAGCACCCGGAGGAAACCCACGCAGACACGGGGAGAACGTGCAGACTCCGCACAGACAGTGACCCAAGGCCGGAATTGAACCCAGGTCCCTGGCGTTGTGAGGCAGCAGTGCTAACCACTGTGCCACCATGCCACCTGTGCCAGTGGTTGCAGCTGTCTCTGACAGTATTGATAGGAATGGCCACCATATTCTCCTTGTGGAGACCAATTTCCATCATTACACAGAGGGCACGCTCCACTCTGGCTGGCACCAACACTGTGCTCACTGGGATGGATTCAGGACCTGATTGGGAAACTCGTACCAATGGACTACAAGTAAAGTCGCCATAGTCCCAGGTGACCATAGTCTGTGACTGATTTGATTTAATTTGACTTGATTTATTATTGTCACATGTATCAGTATACAAAGTATTGTTTCTTGCACGCTATACAGACAACGCATACCGTTCATAGAGTACATAGGGGAGAAGAAAAGGCGAGGGTGCAGGATATCGTGTTACAGTCATAGCTAGGGTGTAGAGAAAGATCAACTTAATGCAAGGTAGGTCCATTCAAAAGTCTGACAGCAGCAGGGAAGAAGCTGTTCTTGTGTCAGTCGGTCCGTGACCTCAAACGTTTGCATTTTTTCCCCGTCGGAAGAAGGTGGAAGAGAGAATGTCCGGGGCGCGTGGGGTCCTTAATTATGCTGGCTGCTTTTCCGAGGCAGCGGGAAATGTGGATGGAGTCAATGGATGGGAAGCTGGTTTGAGTGATGGACTGGACTACATTCACAACTCTTTGTAGTTTCTTGCGGTCTTGGGCAGAGCAGGAGACATACAAAGCTGTGATCCAATCAGAAGGGATGCTTTCTATGGTGCGTCTGTAAAAGTTGGTGAGAATGGTGGTGGAGATTTATCCTGAGGATGCCACACACCTCGGGTGAGGCTGAGAAGGCAGGGCCTTCATGAATAACCTCAGCTGGTATGGGAATTGATCCCGCGCAGTTGGCATCACTCTGCAACACTAACCAACCATCCAGTCAACTGAGGTAAACCGACACCCGCTATAGACTATCCACATCTGGGCAACCACAATCCGTAACCTCGGGTCTCTCACTCCTCCATCGTGATTAAGCCATTTGACTCAGAGGATTGTTACAGCACAGAAAAAGACCATTCGCTCCACTCAGTCCATACCAACTCTGGGCAAGAGCAATTTAGCTAGCCCCACCCTCTGCCCTTAATCCTTCAAATGTCTTTGTTCCCCCTTCAGGAGCTTTTCAAGAAACTGAGGGAGTTTTTCTGAAAATATATGTTCATTTTATTTTGTTGTTTTTTAATTGTGTTCTTAAATAACCTTTGTTTGATAAAAGTTTCTGAGTGGGTCATTGGAATCATACCTGGATGAAACACCCATGCTCACCCTCATGCCAAACTCTAATGTAAAACTTAGGGTCAAGACTAACTTCATCAAACACCTTGGAATATTTGGCCTGGGTTTTTGGAAATAGCAGGAGTAGGGGTTGAGGTTGCTGACATAGTCATTGGTTATCGGGTGATGAGCGGTGTTGTAAACTCAGCCCCAAGCTGAACTGATTGTAAAACCTCTGCCCAGCCTCATTCAGTCTAAGCACATGACCAGCCAATGAACGGAGTCTATAATGAGGGAACAACTTCAGACGGATCCAAGGAATCATTGGCTTCAGTTTTCCTGATGTGTAAATGGAGGAATCTTTGACTTAAGCCAGGACAGACATTCTCGGCAGCGCCTAAAAAAACTCACCTGGCTCACTGATCCCTTTAGGGACAGGACTCCAGTGTTGAGGGAAGTGACATGGTGGCACAGTGGTTAGCACTGCTGCCTCAGTGCCAGGGACCTGGGTTCGATTCCAGCCTTGGGTGACTGAGTGGAGTCTGCATGTTCTTCCCATGTCTGCATGGGTTTTCTCCAGGTACTCGGGTTTCCTCCCACAGTCCAAAGATGTGCGGGTTAGATGGATTGGCCGTGCTAAATTGCCCCTTAGTATCTAAAGATATGTAGGTTAGTGGGATAAACATGTGGGGTTACAGGGATAGGGCAGGGGGCAAACCTGGGTGGGATGTTCTGACGGAGAGTCAGTGCAGACTTGATGGGCTGAATGGCCTCCTTATGCACTGTAGGGATTCTACGGAAGTGGTTAGGAGGTCAAGCTAGGCTTTGGTGGCAGCTATAGGGAGGGTTTGGATAATAAGCGCCGAAGGACAGATTGTAGGAACAGAAGAAAAGAATGTTCCCACGGAGAATTCTAGAAGGAACTGTGCGAGGGACAGGAAGAGAAGCCATTTCTGGAGTTGCACTAGAAGTGGTGGGAATGGAAGCAGGCAAGGACAATCCCGTATGGAGCTGTCGAGCGGGAGTGAGGCAATGGAAGTGGAGAGGAGTGTTGGCCTTGCCCATTCAGAGCAGCAGGAGGGAGTGATGCCACATGGATGCGTTCTGTACTCACTTAGTGGACCCTGATGGTGCTGAGGCTAACTGAGCAGGGACTGGATGTGGAAGGTGCAGGTTCCCTGGCCTTTCAGAGTCTGTCTGGTGCACTCACCAAGCGTGCCACTGGGGGAGCTGATTGCAAATGAACTTTGGGAATTTATGATGCTGATGCGTTGCCAGTGTAAACACTGCAGCAAGTTATATAATTAATGGAGAGAAGGACATTTTGACCTTGCAGAGAGGCAACAACACTCTCCTTCTGTTTCAGCTCATTTCAATTTTCCTTCCTTGATTTAGAACCATTTTCCTCGAGTCTTTGAGGCCTCGCCCCTCTGGTGGTGAGAGATGCTGCCTCACTTTAGTGTGAGGATTTACAAAGACATGACAAAACACACAAACTGGATACAATATTCCACACTACATGGGATGGACTTTGAATGGGCATTCCTGGGGCAGTATATGGACTCACAATGCGGGAGGAGGGGTGGGGGAGGCAGTGAGGGGGGGAAGGGGGTGGTTTAGTTGTCTCACTGCCCCTGTTAAAGGGTTTGGTGTTTTAAGAGTATTTTTGATTTTGATTTGATTTATTATTGTCACGTGTATTAGTATATGGTGAAAAGTATTGTTTCTTACGCGCTATACAGACAAAGAATACCGTTCATAGAGAAGGAAAGGAGAGAGCGCAGAATGTAATGTTACAGTCATAGCTAGGGCGTAAAGAAATATCAACTTACTGCAAGGTAGGTCCATTCAAAAGTCTGATAGCAGCAGGGAAGAAGATGTTTTTGAGGGATTGAGCTATGTTTAGGGGGATGAGCAGGGTAAATGTGTGGGGTTACGGGAATAGGCCATGAGTGGGATTGTGGACTGTACAGACTTGATGGGTCAAATGGCCTCCTTCTGTACTGTGGGGATTCTATGATTCTATGATCCTATGATTCTATGAGTCGGTTGGTATATGATCTAGTAAAGACCACAATTCGGTGTCTTTTGTTATTGCAATGGAGAGGGATAGGGCCGGACGGCAGGGCAAGGCTTACAATTGGGGGAGAGGTAATTATGATGCGATTAGGCAAGAATTAGGGGGCATAAGATGGGAACAGAAACTGTCAGGGAAAGGCACTAATGAAAAGTGGAACTTTTTCAAGGAACAAATACTGGGTGTCCTTGATAGGTATGTCCCTGTCAGGCAGGGAGGAAATGGCCGAGTGAGGGAACCGTGGTTCACAAAAGAGGTGGAATGTCTTGTGAAAAGGAAGAGGGAAGCTTATGTAGGGATGAGGAAACAAGGTTCAGATGGCTCGATTGAGGGTTACAAGTTAGCAAGGAATGAGCTGAAAAAGGGGCTGAGGAGAGCTAGGAGGGGACATGAGAAGTCCTTGGCGGGTCGGATCAAGGAAAACCCCAAGGCTTTTTACTCTTATGTGAGGAATAAAAGAATGACCAGGGTGAGGTTAGGGCCGGTCAAGGACAGTGGTGGGAACTTGTGTATGGAATCAGTAGAGATAGGCGAGGTGATGAATGAATACTTTTCTTCAGTGTTCACCAAGGAGAGGGGCCATGTTTTTCAGGAAGAGAAGGTGTTACAGGCTAATAGGCTGGAGGAAATAGATGTTCGGAGGGAGGATGTATTGGCAGTTTTGAATAAACTGAAGGTCGATAAGTCCCCTGGGCCTGATGAAATGTATCCTAGGATTCTTTGGGAGGCGAGGGATGAGATTGCAGAGCCTTTGGCTTTGATCTTTGGGTCCTCGCTGTCCACGGGGTTGGTGCCAGAGGACTGGAGAGTGGCGAATGTTGTTCCTCTGTTTAAGAAAGGGAATAGAAATGACCCTGGTAATTATAGACCGGTTAGTCTGACTTCGGTGGTTGGTAAATTGATGGAAAAGGTCCTTAGGGATGGGATTTACGACCATTTAGAAAGATGCGGATTAATCCGGGATAGTCAGCACGGATTTGTGAAGGGCAAATCGTGCCTCACAAATTTGATAGAATTTTTTGAGGAGGTAACTAGGTGTGTTGATGAAGGTAGGGCGGTTGATGTCATATACATGGATTTTAGTAAGGCGTTTGATAAGGTCCCCCATGGTCGGCTTATGATGAAAGTAAGGAGGTGTGGGATAGAGGGAAAGTTGGCCGATTGGATAGGTAACTGGCTATCTGATCGAAGACAGAGGGTGGTGGTGGATGGAAAATTTTCGGACTGGAGGCAGGTTGCTAGCGGAGTGCCGCAGGGATCGGTGCTTGGTCCTCTGCTCTTTGTGATTTTTATTAATGACTTAGAGGAGGGGGCTGAAGGGTGGATCAGTAAATTTGCTGATGACACCAAGATTGGTGGAGTAGTGGATGAGGGGGAGGGCTGTTGTAGGCTGCAAAGAGACATAGATAGGATGCAAAGCTGGGCTGAAAAATGGCAAATGGAGTTTAACCCTGATAAATGTGAGGTGATTCATTTTGGTAGGACTAATTTAAATGTGGATTACAGGGTCAAAGGTAGGGTTCTGAAGACTGTGGAGGAACAGAGAGATCTTGGGGTCCATATCCACAGATCTCTAAAGGTTGCCACTCAAGTGGATAGAGCTGTGAAGAAGGCATATAGTGTGTTAGCTTTTATTAACAGGGGGTTGGAGTTTAAGAGCCGTGGGGTTATGCTGCAACTGTACAGGACCTTGGTGAGACCGCATTTGGAATATTGCGTGCAGTTCTGGTCACCTCACTATAAGAAGGATGTGGAAGCGCTGGAAAGAGTGCAGAGGAGATTTACCAGGATGCTGCCTGGTTTGGAGTGTCGGTCTTATGAGGAAAGGTTGAGGGAGCTGGGGCTGTTCTCTCTGGAGCGGAGGAGATTGAGGGGAGACTTAATAGAGGTTTATAAAATGATGAAGGGGATAGATCGAGTGAACGTTCAAAGACTATTTCCTCGGGTGGATGGAGCTATTACAAGGGGGCATAACTATAGGGTTCATGGTGGGAGATATAGGAAGGATATCAGAGGTAGGTTCTTCACGCAGAGAGTGGTTGGGGTGTGGAATGGACTGCCTGCAGTGATAGTGGAGTCAGACACTTTAGGAACATTTAAGCGGTTATTGGATAGGCACATGGAGCACACCAGGATGGTAGGGAGTGGGATAGCTTGATCTTGGTTTCAGATGAAGGTCGGCACAACATCGTGGGCCGAAGGGCCTGTTCTGTGCTGTACTGTTCTATGTTCTAATATAGGTCCATGATGAGACCAACCTTGGGGTAACTGTGTACAGTTTTGGCCTCCTTACCCCGGGAAGGATGTACTTGCCTACAAAGGCCTTGGAATGAAGATTCAACAGGCAGCTTCCTAGGATTCAGGGATTGTCCACTATGAAGTGATTGAGTAGAATCAGCCCATATTCCCAAGAGTTCAGAAGAATGAAAGGGAACCTCATTGAAATATGTAAAATTCTTAAAGGAATTGATGGGGTAGATGCTGGGAGGATGTGAATATACAAATTAGGAGCAGAAGTAGGCCATTCAGCCCCTCAAGCCTGCTCTGCCATTCAAAGATCATACTGATCTGTTTGTGTTCAGAGTTCTACATTCCCTGTACCCCGATAACCTTTAATTCCCTTATTTAACAAGAACCTATCTAGATCTGACAGCATCCGTGGAGAGAGAATAGAACCAACCCCTCATGCAGACATGAAATGTTGGCTCTATTCTCTCACCACAGATGCTGTCAGATGGGCTGAGATTTTCCCAGAGTTTTCTGTTTTTGTTTCAGATTCCAGCATCCGCAATATTTTGCCTTTATATAAGAATCTATCCACCTCTGCCTGAAATATTCAGTGACCCCGGCTGCACTGCTTCTGAAGCAAAGAGTTCCAAAGTCGCAAAACCCTCAGAGAAAAAGAATTCTTCTCATCTCTGCTCTGAAAAGAGTGACCCCTAATTATAAAATTATGTCCCCGAGTTCTGGACTGAATCAGAAGAGGAAATATCTTTTCCACATTCACCTTGTCAAGACCATTCAGAGTTTCATATCCTTGAATCAAGTCACACCTGGGGGTGGCACAGTGGTTAGCACTGCTGCCTCGCAGCACCAGGGACCCGGGTTCAATTCCCGGCTTGGGTCACTGTCTGTGTGGAGTTTGCACATTCTCCCCATGTCTGCGTGGGTTTCCTCCGGGTGCTCCAGTTTCCTCCCACATTCTGACAAGATGTGCTGGTTGAGTGCATTGAACGGAACAGGCACCTGAGTGTGGCGACTAGGGGAATTTCACAGTAACTTCATTGCAGTGTTAATGTAAGCCTTACTTGTGGCTAATAAATAAACTTTAACTAATATATTCCACTGGCTGGAGAATGGAGAACTCGGAGACATATTCTCAGATGAGACCATAAGACAGGAGAGCAGAATTAGGCCACTCGGCCCATCGAGTCTGCTCCGCCATTCAATCATGGCTGAATATTTTTCTCATCCCGGTTGCCCATTCAGGACTGGGATGGGACAATGCACTGTAATGCCTGAAATAATTTCCTCCCATGTATTCTATCCCTCAGATGGCATTCTGAGGTTCTTTATCTTTTTCTGTACTTCATTGATTATGCAATTATTGTCATTTATCCCATTGATTAGATCATTTGTAACACTTCCACTTGAATGATAAACTGTGCATTATGCTTTCCAGAATAAATTGAATTGAGTTGAATTGAATTGTTGCTGCTAACTCTACAAATTGTAATTTCATGGCCCCATTCCTCAAACAACTGATACTCCTTCCCAGTGGCCTACTGATAGCGGGATTCCTTCAACTGTGCTGCCACAGTGTCTGCCAAGCCTGGCAGGTTAAGGAGGTTAGATGAACATTTGTAGTTAGAATGACAAGATTATTGGAAGGGGTGAGTATCTATCTCTACACAACCGTTAATTCAGCTTCTTGGTGCTATCCACTCTTCAGCCAGATCTTATCAGCATTCGCTATTCAAACCGGGCTACAATGAACAGAACTGGTTTAAAATTCAGTCGAAATCTCTGGGAGCAGTTCCCCTACCTTGGAGAGATATTCCCAATATACAAGGATTTACTTCTTGTAGCTATGAAATATTAAAAGCAGGCACTGACAACTGTGGTTACTATCTGAATGTAAAACCTTTTCATATCTGTAATTACAGATTTTAAAGTTTATTTATTGGTGTCACAAGTAGGCTTACATTAACACTGCAGTGAAGTTACTGTGAAAATCCCCTAGGCGCCACACTCCGGCGCCTGTTCGGGTACACTGAGGGAGAATTCAGCATGGCCAATGCACCTAACCAGCACGTCTTTTGGACTGTAGGAGGAAACCGGAGAATTCGGAGGAAACCCACGCAGACACGGGGAGAATGTGCAAACTCCACACAGACAGTGACCCAAGCCGGGAATCGAACCCAGGTCCCTGGCACTGTGAGGCAGCAGTGCTAACCACTGAGCCACTGTGCCGCCCTAGTCTAAATGGCCTCAATACCTTCCCCGCCAACCCTGTCACATACTTGTATGCAAATGCACAAACACACCAACATACACACACACACGCACAAACATACATGTACCCTCAAACAGAAATACCCATATGCACATTTACACAGACCAACACACACACACAAACCAAGAGAAACACACACATGTACATACAAGCACACACATATGTACCAAGACACACAAACATATACAGACACATATGCACCAACACACACACACATACACACTAAGACACATACAGATATTATGAGGAGGCGATGGCGTGGTGGTATTATCGCTAGACTATTAATCCAGAAACTCAGCTAATGCTCTGGGGTCCCGGGTTCGAATCCCGCCACGGCAGATGGTGGAATTTGAATTCAGCAATAAAAATATCTGGAATTAAGGATCTATGATGACCATGAAACCATTGTCAGTTGTCGGAAAAACCCATCTGGTTCACTAATGTCCTTTAGGGAAGAAAATCTGCCCTCCTTACCCGGTCTGGCCTACATGTGGCTCCAGAGCCACAGCAATGTGGTTGACTCTCAACTACCCTCTGAAATGGCCGAGCAAGACACTCAGTTCAAGGGCAACTAGGGATGGGCAATAAATGCTGGCCAGTCAGCGACGCCCATGTCCCATGAATAAATAAAATACAGCCGCACACAGACACATGTGCACACACTCATTGGAATCTGGATTCAAATTCCACCCAGACTGATGCTGGGTTAACCCTTTTCTCCCAAAGGATGGTGTATATTGAGTTGATTGAAGCAAGACTCAATCCCATCGTTACAGCAGGATCCTCCTTACTGATCACAATGTCACATCGACAGTTTCAGCCAATGAGGACGGTTGACGTGCTGAATGTTACTGCCGGAGACCTTTCTCAGTTTGAAGTGTGTTGAAACTGGATAACCTCATTGAATCAGGGACATCCTGCTAACAGGAGGTCCTAAAGTGAGAAATTTGCCCCTTTACCCAGAACAGACATCTCTAATCTTCAGATCAGAAGTGGACTGCTCATTCAATCCCCCTCAGCCACTTTTAACTGTAAAGTGTCAAATATTCGGGGTGACACGGTGGCACAGTGGTTAGCACTGCTGCCTCACAGTGCCAGGGACCCGGGTTCGATTCCCGGCCTTGGGTCACTGTCTGTGTGGAGTTTGCACGTTCACCCCGTGTCTGCATGGGTTTCCTCCGGGCGCGCCAGTTTCCTCCCACAGTCCAAAGATGTGCGGGTTAGGTTGATTAGCCATGCTAAATTTCCTTAGTGTCAGGGGGATTAGGAGGGTAAATACGTGGGATTACAGGGATAGGGCCTGGTTGGGATTGTTGTCGGTGAAGGCTCGATGAGCCAAATGACCTCCTTCTGCACTGCAAATTCTGTGATTCAACACACGTTTTGCATTTTAATACTAGATCCATAATTTATTCCCCTCAACTTTCTTAATGGACCCATCCCCTGTGTGAGCGTCAGAATTTCCCTCTAAAGCCATACTTCACCAGCCTATCTCACCCCCATGAGAAAGTTCACAAAAAAGAAAAGAAAGGCTTGTATTACTCTCACATCATTCCCAGAACACTTCGCAACCAATTCAGTTCTTTTAAACGTAGGCACTGGTGTAATGTGGCAGCCAGTTTGGATTCAAGAAGCTTCCATGAACAGATTGACTGATTTATTATTGTCACATGTATTAGTATACAGTGAAAAGTATTGTTTCTTGTCCACTATACAGACACGGCATACCGTTCATAGAGAAACAAACAAGAGAGTGCAGAATGTAGTGTTACAGTCATAGCTAGGGTGTAGAGAAAAATCAACTTAATGTGAGGTAAGTCCATTCAAAAGTCTGATGGCAGCAAGGAAGAAGCTGTTCTTGAGTCGGTTGGTATGCGATCTCAGACTTTTGAAGAAGGTGCAAGAGAGTATGCCCAGGGTGCGTGGGGTCCTTGATTATGATGGCTGCTTTTCCAAGACAGTGGGAAGTATAGGTGGAGTCAATGGGTTGGAGGCTGGTTTGCGTGATGGATTGGGCTACATTCACGACCCTTTATAGTTCCTTGATGTCTTAGACAGAGTTGGAGCCATTCCAAGCTGTGATACAACCAGAAAGAATACTTTCTATGGTTGTTGGTGATCTGGACACCTAGAAATGTGAAGCGCTCGACCATTTCCATTTCATCCCCGTTGATGCAGACAGGGACATGTTCTCCGCTGCACTTCCCGAAGTCAATGACATTCTCCTTCATTTTGTTGACATTGAGGGGGAGATTATTGTGGCTGCACCAGTTCACCAGATTCTGTATCTCTTTCCTGTACTCTGTCTCATCATTGTTTGAGATCCGACCCACTGCGGTGGTGTCGTCAGCAAACTTGAAATTGGAGCTGGAGTGGAATTTGGCCACACAATTGTAGGTGTATAAGGAGCATAGTAAAGGATAGTAAGTTCACTAGGATCAGGAGTAAGTGGGCCCAGCACAGGTCTCACGCAATGGAAGAGCAGCGCTGGAGAGACCAGAGTTTGACTGACACAGCCTGGTGTATCTAAGGGATCTCATAAACACCAGGCTTTCAAGGGCGTGGTTCGATCGCTGATTTGCTCCAAGTGCCACAATTACAATGGTTTACAGGGAAGGTCACGGTAATGAGGATAAACTGGTTCCATTGCTTGAGGGCTCATGAACCGGGGGCTATAATATAAAACATTAGGGCCAAGCGTTCAGGAGAGATGTTAGAAAACACTTTGACACAGGGAGAGTGGAGGAGGTTTGGAACTCTCTTCCTCAAACAGCGGTGGATGCTGATTGAATTGTTAGATTTAAGTCTGAGATAGACACATTTGGCATGTCAGCTACGACTCTCTCCAACTTTTACAGATGCACCATAGAAAGCATTCTTTCTGGTTGTATCACAGCTTGATATGGCTCCTGCTCTGCCCAAGACCGCAAGGAACTACAAAAGGTCATGAATGTAGCCCAATCCATCACACAAACCAGCCTCCCATCCTTTGACTCTGTCTACACTTCCCACGGCCTCAGAAAAGCAGCCAGCATAATTAAGGACCCCACGCACCCCGGACATTCTCTTTTCCACCTTCTTCCTTCGGAAAAAAGATACAAAAGTCTGAGGTCACGTACCAACCGACTCAAGAACAGCTTCTTCTCTGCTGCCATCAGACTTTTGAATGGACTTACCTTGCATTAAGTTGATCTTTCTCTACACCCTAGCTATGACTGTAATACTACATTCTGCACTCTCTTGTTTCCTTCTCTATGAACGGTATGCTTTGTCTATATAGCGCGCAAGAAACAATACTTTTCACTGTATGTTAATACATGTGACAATAATAAATCAAATCAAATCAATCGTTTTAAAATTATTTTATTTATTAGTGTCACAAGTAACACTGCAATGAAGTTCCTGTGAAAATCCCCTGGTGGCCACATTCCAGCACCTGTTCGGGTACACTGAGGGAGAATTTAGCACGGCCAATGCATCTAACCAGCATGTCTTTCGGGCCGTGGGAGGAAACCGGAGCACCCGGAGGAAATCCACACAGACACGGGAAGAATGCACAGACTCCACACAGACAGTGACCCGAGGCGAGAATCGAACCTGAGTCCCTGGCGCTGTGAGGCAGCAGCGCTAACCACTGTGTCACTGTGCCGCCCAAGGGTTTCAAGGGATATGGGCCTAGGGCAGGTACATGGAGTTAAGTCACAGATCAGCCTTGATCTTATTGAATGGTGGAGTAGTCTCGAGGGGCTGAATGGCCTTATCCTGTTCCTATGCTCCTATGGATGTTAACCTATTAAAAATCACCTTGCTGAAGTGAGCGATTAAAAGATTAGCCATGACAAAAGGGTAAATGGGGACTGTTAATTGAGCTGTAAGATGTGCATCCTGTTCACTGCTGACCAAACTAAACTAGAATTACTGAAAGGAAGGCTGTACAAATCCATCATCTTTCATGTATTTTATTTCCTGGAAAAGCAGTACCCATCTGAAATGTCTCGGATATAAAACAGAAAACGCTGGAAATGCACGGAAGGTCAGGCGGCATCTTTGGAAGGTCAACCACTTAGAACTGAGATGAGGAGAAACTTCTTCAGTCAGAGGGCTGTGAATGTTTGGAATTCTCTTCCCCAGAGAACTGTGGATAATTTGATAGATAATGTTAGGGTACTGATCCCAAACCCCAAGGTATATTATGAAGCCAGACTATACCCCAAAGGTTTCTCTATTTTGGCATTCGTGTGAGAATAGGATGTTTCAATCCAAGTGTGATTCTATTGACAAACTGGGGAGCTTTTATCAAAACAACTTTATTAATCCATACAGTTTGGCGATAACAAATGAATCAGCTTAACATTTAACATTTGGATAATACTTAAACATGACAATATAGAATTCTTAACTGCTAACCTATCTCTATTAGTTCCTTCTCAAGCACTATTCCTCTTACAGACTTAAAAACCCTCTTCAAAATCAGTTAGCAAAAATCCCTGGCTTACCTGCTGTACTTGTTAATGGTCCTGGAGCTTTTTGAACACCTCTGGAGAGAGGGTGATCTTTTCAGAGAGAGCGAGATTGAGAGACTCATCCCTTTTAAATAACTCTAGTCAGCAACTGCTCTTGATTTTTAAAAATGAAACTAAAACATAGTTTTTTCTGCAAGCTTACCTCCTCCCATTAATCACATAACTCTGTCAATCAACCTAATCAAAACCCTACTCTGAAATCCCAAGGGAAACCTAAGTAAACAAAAATGCATCAACTCTGTTTAAACAAACATACCATGAGCTAAAATGAGTTATTATTCTGCAGTCTTAACATTTGAGCTGGCTGGTGCAGACATAATGGCACCCCATAAAACCGAGTTGATTTTTAATCATACCTCTTACAGGAAACATGATAAAAATGCATTTCCCACTTTCAGGTGGGAAAGTGGAGTTGAGGTCCAAGAGCAGCCTTGGTTGTGTTGAATGAAGGAGCAGGCTTGGGAGTGGTTTGGGGGGGGCTGGTGGTGGGGGTGCACGGCCTATGCCAGCTGCTATTTCTTATGACCTTATGTTCTGAGCAACAGAGTTAATGTTTCAGGTTGATGACCTTTCATTAGGAACTTGGATTGAACTAATAATATGCCCCTCCTACATTTATTCACTCGTGGGACATGGTGTCGCTGGCTGGGCCAGCATTTATTGCTCATCACTAGTTGCGCTTGGAGGGCAGTTGAGAGTCAACCACATCGCTGTGGTTCTGGAGTCACATGTAGGCCAGACTGGGTAAGGGCGGCAGATTTCCTTCCCTAAAGGACATTAGTGAACCAGATGGGTTTTTCCCAACAATTGACAATGGTTTGATAGTATCTAAAATATCTGACTCAAATGGTTCTTCATTAGTGAGGGCAATCGGACCAGTCTTCTGAAAGACAATGCAGAACTCTCCCAGTGCATCACTGAAGCATCAGCTTAGATTATGTGTCAAACTCTGAGCTTTTGCAAAGGATGTCAATGAGTGATGCTAGGCACACTTCTCGAACCTGGCCCTCGCTATATGCCATCCTTGCCAAGTAAACTCCAGATAATTCAATTTAGAAACAAGTGCTTTGTACAAAGATCCAGAATGTCAAACTGTCAAAAAGATCAAAATAGAGAGCTAGTGGCATTTGCTATCAAATAAACCTGTTGGACTTTAACCTGGTGTTGTTAGATTCCTTACTGTGTTTACCCGAGTCCAACGCCGGCAACTCCACATCAAAAAAATCGGCAGTCAGAGTCCACCAATCAAGATGACATCTTTTAGCCACCGTTGCTATGGCAATGACTCAGGCTATTCTAAGCTTTCAGTGCTACCCCTCCCGTTGCCTCCATCTGCTTAGCTGTCATGGAAATCTCCTCAGAAATATCTCTCACATTTCTGCGCTGGTTCATGAAGCTAATGTCTCTGATAATGATTTTTTACTCTGGTCACTGACATCCAAATCTCCCACCATCATCTTGGGCCTTTGCACAATCTGAGTGCCAGTGTGAAATATTGGCTCCCAGTTCTATTGGGCTTGATAGCGTGGTGTTCATATTGGGAACATTGGAATAAGAGTAGGTCATTCAGCCCTTTGAACTTGTTCCATCCTTCAATTAAATCAATTGGGCAGCACGGTGGCACGGTGATTAGCACTGCTGCCTCACAGCGCCAGGGACCAGGGTTCAATTCCGGCCTTGGGTCATTGTCTGTGTGGAGTTTGCACGTTCTCCCCGTGTCTGCGTGGGTTTCCGCCGGATGCTCCGGTTTCCTCCCACAGTCCGAAGACGTGTGGGTTAGGTTGATTGGCCATGCTAAATTGACTCTTGTGTCAGAGGGATTAGCAGGGTAAATATGTGAGGTTACGGGGATAGGGCCTGGGTGGGATTGTGGTCAGTGCAGACTCAGTGGGCTAAATGCACTGTAGCGATTCTATTCTATGATTCTGTAAATCATGCCTTATCTGTATCCTAACTCCTTCTTCGTTCCACATTTGCCATATACCTTAATCCCACCATGACAGTCAGTGGAATCTAAATTCTGTTAATAATCTGGAACTGAAAAGCTAGTCTTAGTAGTGATGACAATGAAACCATTGTCAATTGTTGTAAATTCCACCTTTTTCCGTTAGGGAAGGAAATCTGCCATCCTTACTTGGTCTGGCCTACATGTGACTCCAGGCCCACAGTAATGTTGTTCGACTCAACTGCCCTCTGAAATGGCCAAATGAGCGAGACACTCAGTTCAAGGGCAATTAAGATTGAGCAACAAATGCTGGCCTTGCCAGCGATGCCCACATCCCATGAAAGAATTTTTAAAAAACTTATCTGACAAAAATCTAATGATCTCAGTTTTGAAATATTCATTTCACTCCCAGCCTCCACAGCTTTTTGGGGGATCAAGTTCCAGGTTTCCACAACTATTTGTGGGAAGAAGTGCTTCCTGACATCACCTCTGAAGTAATTTTAAAGGGACCGCCTTGTTCTGAACATCAGCATCAGAGGAAAGACCTTCTCAATGTTTAACTTATCGAACAGCTCTTGTGGATTGCCCACCCCTAGCTGCACTTGAACTGATTGGCTTGCTAGGGCCATTTCAGAGGGCAGTTGCTATGGCTCTGGAGTCACATGTAGGCCAGACCGGGTAAGGACGGCAGATTTCCTTCCCTAAAGGAGACGAGTGAACCAGATGGGTTTTTCCGACAATCAACAATGGTTTCATGTTCATCATAGAATCATAGAATCCCTTCAGTACAGAAGGAGGCCTTTTGGCCCATCGAGCCTGCGCCAAGAATAATCCCACCCTATTCCCGTGACCCCATATACTTACCCTGCTACTCCCCCCCGAAATTAGGGTCAATTCATCATGGCCAATCCACCTAACCCCTACATTTTTGGACTGTGAGAGGAAACCGGAGCATCCAGAGGAAACCCATGCAGACTTGGGGAGAACGTGCAGACTCCACGCAGACAGTGGCCCAAGCCAGGAATCGAACCCGGGTCCCTGGCACTGTGAGGCCGCCATCAGTAGATACTCAAGGACACACAAGCTAAAGGTGTGCAATGCTCATCATTTAATCCTCTTGGCACTGCCATTGTGCTGGCTGCCCTTCACTGAGCTCCATCCAAGGCCAGTATATCCTTTTGAAGTGTGGTAGATTCCATTTGCGCCCCAACATCCTGGCTTGTTGGGCTGGGGAAGATCTGTAATATTGGATGTCATGTTCCTAACGGGAGTTAGTACTTGTTAAAGGTTGAGACTATTCAGAATATTTTTTTAGAATTCATCTTATGGGGTGTGGGCGTCACTGGCCGGCCAGCATTTATTGCCCATCCCGAGTTGACCTTGAGAAGGTGGTGGTGAGCTGCCTTCTTGAATCGCTGCTGTCCCTGAGGTTTAGGCACACCCACAGTGTTGTTAGGTAGGGAATTCCGAGATTTTGACCCAGTGACGGTGGAACGGCGATATATTTCCAAGTCAGGATGGTGAGTGGCTTAGAGGGGAACTTGCAGGTGGTGGTGTTCCCAGGTATCTGCTGCCCTTGTCCTTCTAGATGGTAGAGGTTGTGGGTTTGGAAGGTGCTGTCTCAAAAACCTTGGTGAATTGCTTGTAATTGTACCATCTTGTAAATGGTACACACTACTGCTACTGTTCGTCTGGAGTTGAGGAGTGAATGTTTGTGGAAGGGATAGCAATCTGGCGGGCGGCTTTGTCCTGGATGGTGTTGAGCTTTGCACATGTTGCACTCATCCAGGCAAGTGGAGAGTATTCCATCACACTCCTGAATTGCACTTTGTAGATGGTGGACAGACTTTGAGGAGTCAGGAGGTGAGCTACTCACCACAGGACTCCTAGCCTCTGGCCTGATTTTGTACAGTAAGGAAACACAAACGTTAAACTGTAAATTGAGTTTGTGTCTTTATATGCCCTGTTTGTGAACAGAACTCCCACTGACCTGACGAAGGAGCAGCGCTCCGAAAGCTAGTGGCTTTTGCTACCAAATAAACCTGTTGGACTTTAACCTGGTGTTGTGAGACTTCTTACTGTGTTTACCCCAGTCCAACGCCAGCATCTCCACATCCTGATTTTGTAGCCACAGTATTTATATGGTTAGTCCAGTTCAGTTTCTGGTAACCCCCAGGATGTTGATAGTGGTGGATTCAGTGATGGTAATACCATTGAATGTCAAGGGGCAATGGTTAGATCCTCTCTTGACAGTCATTGCCTGGCATTTGTGTGGCATGAATGTTACTTTCCACTTGTCAGTCCAAACCTGTGGGTATTGTCCAGGTCTTGCCATATTTGGACATGAACTGCTTCAGTATCTGAGGAGCCATGAACGGTGCTGAACATTGTGCAATCATCAATAAACATCCCCACTTCTGACCTTTTGATGGAAGGAAGGTGATTGATGAAGCAGCTGAAGATGGTTGGGCCGAGGACACTAACTAGAGGGACTCCTGCAGTGATGTCCTGGACTGAGCTGACTGACCTCCAACCACCACAACCATCTTCCTTTATGCCAGGTATGACTCCAACCAGACAGGAGGGATACATCCAGACAAGAGGGTATTTACCCAGATTGGAGAGTATTTACCAAGAAAGAAGGATATTTACCCAGACAAGAGGGCATTTACCCAGATAGGGGGGTAATTATCCAGAGAGCTGAATGGGTTTGCAGGAAAACACCCCAAAAGGCACTAAATGAATGATCTCTCTCCCTGTTCCTCCTCATCACCGTAAGAAGTTTAACAACACCAGGTTAAAGTCCAACAGATTTATTTGATAGCAAAAGCCACCAAATAAACCTGTTGGACTTTAACCTGGTGTTGTTAAACTTCTTACTGTGTTTAGAATCATAGAAACCCTACAGTGCAGAAGGAGGCCATTCGGCCCATCGAGTCTGCACCGACCACAATCCCACCCAGGCCCTACCCCCACATATTTACCCGCTAATCCCTCTAACCTACGCATCTCAGGACTCTAAGGGGCAATTTTTAACCTGGCCAATCAACCTAACCCGCACATCTTTGGACTGTGGGAGGAAACCGGAGCACCCGGAGGAAACCCACGCAGACACGAGGAGAATGTGCAAACTCCACACAGACAGTGACCCGAGCCGGGAATCGAACCCAGGACCCTGGAGCTGTGAAGCAGCAGTGCTAACCACTGTGCTACCGTGCCGCCCCAGTCCAACGCCGGCATCTCCACCTCATGACCTCCTCACCGCCTGCAACAGAGGGCATTAAGTGTTATTGCAGGATTTTCCTCAGGATATTGAGTGTCTGTGCAGCTGTACCATCTTCCAGCTTCCTGGGGTTGTTTTTACCTGGACTTCACCCCCCACCCTTATCTCTCAGAGCAAAACTGAGCCACACAGTCTGACATCAAACAGCAAAGGCCTGATAACATTGCTGCTTCCAGATGAGTTACCCTCAGCTGGAGAGGATATGAACCACAGGGTCTTGGAGCCTGGACGGCCCATCATGCCTGTGCCAGGAGATATCCAACTCGTCCGACCTTCCCCCCACTTGTTCCCCATGGCCCTGGAAATAGGGATAACGCAGCTCCTGCGACAGTGATGGAAAAGTTAACCAAGCCGCTTTCCTTTCCCGTGCACCCCCCCCCCTCCCCGCTGCCACCTGCCCCACTCCCTGTGAGGTGCCGCATGGGTAGGTTAAGTAGCGTGAGGGTCATGGAGACAATGTGGCGGTGCCATGGTTAATTTATTGCGGAGCTTTCAGATACACCTGAGCCTCCGGGAAAGATCAAGTGGAATGATATTAACATTTAAAAGTTCCAGGCAAACCTGTGAATTAAAAGCGGTCGTGCAAAACAACTAAAGGGTAAAAATAACATCAAATTAAATCGTTAGATAAATGCTCACCTCAGACGTGACTGGCAAGTGACTGCTCTTGTGTCTAATGATGCCTCCTTCTCTCTCACATCAAACGCCTCCTACGAGCTTTTCAATGAGACAGACTGGATCAGGAAGAAGCTACTTTTGGAATGTGTCAGAGGAGATATTAAACCAAAGGCCCTCTCGGTGCTCTCAAGTAGAAAGACTTCATGGTGTTATTCTGAAGAAGACCGGGGTTGTTCTCCCTGGTAACCTCACTGTTAATGGTTGGTTGATTGTGTTGCTGGAGGCACACGGGTGATGGGCATTGTTTGATTCAGGTCCGAGAGCACACAAAGAGGCTCAGTCCCCGGTGGTGGTCTCTGTGAGGGAGTCCTCCCTTTCACCATCAGTTAAAGTTGGACTTTAGGTTTCTTTGTTCGTCTCACATGTAGACTGCACCCGCTCTTTCAATTCCCTGAAAAATCTTTTACTCCAGTTCTGTTTCCACTTCAGTCCCACGCTCCTGATCCTTGGGCGCCCTGGTGTAGAGATGTCGGAAGAAGGAGGAAGACCTCCTCGTGAACCTGCTCCTGGGCCTGGCCAAACTGGCCATCAACAGGTCCAGGCAGTTGAGGGGGTTGCCCAACCCGACTACCTGTCCCTCTACCGCCACTACCTTCACGGCTGGGTGTCCCTGGAGAGGGAGCACGAGGTGTCTGCCTGCTCGATCGTGGCCTTCCGTACCCCGTGCACCATGGAGACACAGGGCAAAATATTCTCATCCTGCCTGCCACGGGAATGAGAGTGGCCAGGGGCGGACCATGCAATGGTCTGTTCACCTCGGATGGGATTTTCCAGTCTTGGGGCGAGCGTGGCTGGAAAATCCCACCCAAGGTGTGCCTTATTCCCCTTTAATCACTTTTTGATTTAATGTGTTAGCTTTTCTCTGGATTTTGCCTTTGCTTGATGCGACATCCCTTTAAGGGGCATCCTTTTCCCTTTGTCCCTTAATTTGTTAATTTAGTTTTACTGATTGACCCCAGAACAGGACAAAAAGAGTCAGCTGGAACATTGGGTTAATCATAGAATCATAGAATCCCTACAGTGCAGAGGAAGGCCATTCGGCCCACTGAGTCTGCACCCGACCACAATCCCACCCAGGCCCTATCCCCGTCACCCTAGCAAGTCCCCCTGACACTAAGGGGCAATTTATCATGACCAATCCACCTAACCCACACATCTTGGAATATAGGAATAATCTGCACATATTGGAATATATATGCACTTGGAATATAATATTCAATTCTGGTTGCTACATTACCAGAAGGATGTGGAGGCTTTGGAGAGGGTACAGAAAAGATTTATCAGGGTGTTGCCTGGTATGGAGGGCATTAGCTATGAGGAGAGGTTGGAGAAACTTGGTTTCTTCTCACTGGAACGACGGAGGTAGAGGGACGACCTGATAGAAGTCTACAAGATTATGAGGGGCATGGACAGAGTGGATAGTCAGAAGCTTTTTCCCAGGGTAGAGGAGTCACTTACTAGGGGGCACAGGTTTAAGGTGCGAGGTTTAAAGGAGATATACAAGACAGGTTTTTTACAGAGGGTGGTGGGTGTCTGGAACTCGTTGCCGGGGGAGGTAGTGGAAGTGGATACGATAGTGACTTTTAAGGGGCGACTGGACAAATACATGAATAGGATGGGAATAGAGGGATATGGTCCCCGGAAGGGTAGGGGGTTTTAGTTCAGTCGGGCAGCATGGTCGGTGCAGGCTTGGAGGGCTGAAGGGCCTGTTCCTGTGCTATAATTTTCTTTGCTCTTTGTTCTATCTTTGGACTGTGGGAGGAAAGTGGAGCACCCGGAGGAAACCCATGCAGACATGGGGAGAACGTGCAGACTCCACACGGACGTTGGGAGGCAGAGATCTGTGATGCTGCATTTGTGAATGAACCAACGAACAAGGGAACGATCCGTGTCTTGTTTTATGTTTCACCATCTGGCTTTCACCAACCTCACTTTCTGTCAAATTCTGTCTGGTAATCTCTGCGGTGAAGCATTTTGGGACATTTTTACTACGGTGCGAAATAAAAGATAATTCTTAAAAAATGAGAGGCGATCCAGTCCAAGGTGAAATGTTCAAGTAACAAGATTGGTTAATGGGGATATGATGCTTTCTGGAACTTGGCCACAAGAGCGCGCGTCTGTTGTAAACCACTTTCCTGGGATAGACATCACTTGTGCGTTTCAGCAAAAAAGTGAGATTTATATCACTCACGGCCAAATACATCAGTTTTCCCATTACCTCGCAAACAGTAACAAAGTCCGTCAGTCTCAGGGAGGGTAACCAATACAGTTCTAATGGTTTCAAAAGAAAATATGAATTGGCAATATCCTTGCTGGCATGGTAAAGTCACTGCTGTAACAAGATTAGGTGGGATGTATCTACCAAACTTCATAGCATATGACACATAGAAACAATGAACAGGATGGGAATGGAGGGATATAGTCCTCGGAAGGGTAGGGGGTTTTAGTTCGGGCAGCATGGTCGGTGCAGGCTTGGAAGGCCGAAGGGCCTATTCCTGTGCTGTAATTTTCTTTGTTCTTTGCAACATAAAAAATAGGAGCAGGAGGAGGCCATTTGGCCCTTCGAGCATTCATTATGATCATGGCTGATCATCAAATTCAATATCCTGATCTCGCCTTCACCCCCCCCCCCCTCCATATCCCTCGATCCCTTTAGCCCCAAGAACTATATCGAATTTCTTCTTGAAATCACACATTTTACTGAACCTCCAAAAACCCTGTGCTTCTTTTTACATTGAAACGCAAGTTATTTCTTTCAACGACAACTTCTAATTTCTGTGGCACCTTTCACGTGGTTATCAAGACCCGAGGCTCTTCAGCATAATGAGGCACCATAAGCAACATGAGGAGACATTAGGCCAGGTAAGTGTTTAGCCAAGGAGGTAGGAGGAACATCTTAAAGGAAGAAAGTCAGGTAAAGAGGAGGAGGGGTTTAGGGAGGGAATTCCAGCGCTTGGGGCCCAGGAAGTGAAGGCATGACTGCCAATGGTGGAGCAATGAAGGCCAGCAAAGAACAAGGGGGCAGAATTGAAGGAGTGCTGAGATCTCAGAGATCTCAGAGGGCTGTGGGGTTGCAGGTGACTATAGTGACGGGGAAGGAAGCAAGGCCATAGAGGGCATTTATAGACAAGGAAACGTGCCAGCAGACACGTCGACCCATGGGCTAGAGTTGCCAATTCTCCGGAATTGCCCTGGAGGATCTGGGAAAACTCCAAGCATTTTATTGCAAAAATGTGACCACGTTCATTCATTGAATATTGGAGGTGGGGAAAAGTGGTGGGCAGAAATTTGTGGGCTTCAACCAATGGGATTGCAGGCAAGGAGAGCCTATCAAACTGTGCCAGCGTCCTTCCCGTCACATATCTGCCCGCCCCTGTAATTTCACAGGGGGGTGCCTAGGTTGACTGGTCAACCCTTGCCCCAAAGACAGCCACCAATGGACTGATGAAGGGCGGCATGGATAAGTTGGGCCGAACTTATCCCAACTTCCCGCCCATCCATAACTTTTTGAGGACGGCTGTTAGGAGAGGGGAAGCAACTTTTTTGGTGGCAGGGACGGGAATCCCCAGGACCCAAAGGATCCAGCCTGATGTTTTCACGGGCAGGGTGGTTAGTGTTGGATCCTCTCGGTTGTAGTTCAGTAAAGGAGACATGAGTTCAGCTTCTTCATAAACTACCTTTATGTCTTCGATCCAACTCCACATACATTTCACCCCCAACACCCAGTGCCACCTGTAGCCCCTTTATATATCAGTGACTAGTACTGAATAATTGGCATCATATTAGGACTTAATTAGAAGGTCTGTTAACCCATTCCTACCAGTTAGAGGGAGAAAAGTGGTGTCAAGAATCCTCCAGGAATATGTCCAACCAGAGTTCATAGAGTCATAGAGGTTTACAGCATGGAAACAGGCCCTTCGGCCCAACTTATCCATGCCGCCCTTTTTTTTTAAAACCCCTAAGGTAATCCCAAATGCCCGCATTTGGCCCATATCGCTCAATACCCATCTTACCCATGTAACTGTCTAAATGCTTTTTAAAAGATAAAATTGTACCCGCCTCTACTACTACCTCTGGCAGCTTGTTCCAGACACTCACCATTCTCTGTGTGAAAAAATTGCCCCTCTGGACACTTTTGTATCTCTCCCCTCTCACCTTAAACCTATGCCCTCTAGTTTTAGACTCCCTTACCTTTGGGAAAAGATATTGACTATCTAGATGATCTGTGCCCCTCATTATTTTATAGACCTCTATAAGATCACCCCTCAGCCTCCTACGCTCCAGAGAAAAAAGTCCCAGTCCATCCAGCCCCTCCTTATAACTCAAAATCATAGCACCCCTATAGTGCAGAAGGAGGCCATTCAGCCCATCGAGTCTGCACCGACAACAATCCCACCAGGCCCTATTCCCATAACCCCTCATATTTACCCTGCTAATCCCCCTGACACTAGGGTTAATTGCGCACGGCCAATCAACCTAACCCGCACATCTTTGGACTGTGGGAGGAAACCGGAGCACCCGGAGGAAACCCACGCAGACACGGGGAGAACGTGCAAACTCCACACAGACAGTGACCCCAAGGCTGGAATTGAACTCGGGTCCCTGACGCTGTGAGGCAGCAGTGCTAACCACTGTGCCACCGTGCCACACAACCCTATGAAGTGGGGAGGGTGGATGGGGCCCAAAGACCGGGAGCCAGACCACAGGCTGCTTGGCTCCCGGAAACGATAATGAAAATTAGCAGCCTCTCCTGGTTACTCGCGGCTGTGTGTCCCCCTCCCCCACCACTGCTGGAATTAAACTGAACAAGCTTTGCAAGGCCAGCTGTTAAAGATTACAATGACTCCCTAGTCCCTTGCCCCAAAATTCCCTCTTGCGATTCTGGGTGCAGAGTTGGCCATTCTGATTCAGTTCTCCTTGGTGTGTCCCCCATCCTGCCTTGGCTGAACAATCTGGCAATCCCAGGCGTGCAGCTTACATTGTCATCAACTATCAGCACGTACGTACCTTCCTCATATTGTTTATACTGCAAAACCACAGGCTGAAGCAGCCCCGCATAATAGTTCACAGATTCCAGCTAATTACCCATGTTCACCCACTCCCTCTCTGTGCGAGGATGCCAGTACTTCTTTGTCCGTCATAAGCAATTACTGTCAGCGATGGGGAATTCTGAAACACCAAGATTTTGTAAAACTCACTTCCTTTTTCACCGACAGACCTCATTTTGCTCCTGTGTCGACCCTAACATTTAGGGAACTGCATGGTGGGCCTATTCTATCAGGCCTCACACCTCTCTCGCTTGTCTCATCTCTGTCTCTCGCCCTTCCTCTGAAGTCCTGCCCTCCCGGGCCAGTATTAAAGATCCCATGGAGCTTTTTCGCGGACAGGCCGGGGAGTTCTCCTCAGCATCCGGGTCAACATTCATCCTTCAGTCAACATCGCAAAAACCGATTATCTGGTCATTGTTGCATCTCTGTTTTGTGGGAGCTCACTGTGCACAATTTGGCCTCTGAATTTCCTACGTTACAGCAGGGGCTACACTTCAAAATCATTTCAACAGATTTAAAGGGCTTTTGGGGTGTCCAGAAGTCGTGAAAGGCGCTATATAAATGCAACTCCTTTCTTGTTTTTCTATCCTCCGCCTTTGGTCACCATCAGTTTCTCATTCGTTTTTTTTTTCAATTCCCATCTCTTGTTCCCCTCCCCCCACCCCCCCCCCCCCCCCCCCCCCCACCCCAATCTCCATCACACCCCCTCACTCGATCTTGTCTAACACAGAGCAGGAATCTAGCCCAGGAATGGTTGCAGTGCAGTACTGATGCAAGGCAGCATTGTCAGAGGCACCAACTCATGGATGACAGGGCGGCACGGTGGCACAGTGGTTAGCACTGCTGCCTCACCCGGGTTCTGATTCCCGGCTTGGGTCACTGTCTGTGTGGAGTTTGCACGTTCTCCCCGCGTCTGCGTGGGTTTCCTCCAGGTGCTCCGGTTTCCTCCCACAGTCCAAAAGATGTCCTGATTAGGTGCATTGACCATGCTAAATTCTCCCTCAGTGTACCCGAACAGGCACGGGGGTGTGGCGACTCGGGGATTTTCACAGTAACTTCATTGCAATGTTAATGTAAGCCTACTTGTGACACTAATAAACTTAAAAATGACTTCCCGCTGGACACTGTGCGGACAGTTTTAATAACCTCATGGCACTATTTGGAGAAAATTTCCCCAGTGACTGGCCAACATCCTGCCCTCAATCTGTAACCATCAGAAATAGATTATAAAGTTTATTTATTAGTGTCACAAGTAGGCTTACATTAACACTGCAATGAAGTTGCTGTGAAAAGCCCCTAGTCGCCACACTCTGGCGCCTGTTCGGGTACACTGAGGGAGAATTTAGCATGGCCAATGCGCTTAATCAGTACATCTTTTGGACTGTGGGAGGAAACTGGAGCACCCGGAGGAAACCCACGCAGGCACGGGGAGAATGTGCAAACTCTACACAGACAGTGACTCAAGCCGGGAATCAAACCCGGGTCCCTGGCGCCATGAGGCAGTGCTAACCACTGTGTCACCATGCCACAGTCTTCTGTTAATTCAAAGACACTTCCTTCAAGGGACTGGATGACTTAAAAGAGGGAGCAAGACCAAACATTGGGCATCAGGAATTGACTGTAGCTTAATTGACATTCAACTCATTGCTGCCTTGAGACATCCAACTGTGCAGTTGACACATTTATCCTGATGACAACATCCACTGAACTCCAGAGTCATTTGTAAAACCTCTGAAGCATTTGTGAGAGATGTGGCAATATATTTTTTATATTGTCGCCTACGTTTGGACAATATACTTTGGGAGAAGTAGTTTCTCCTCAACTCTGTTTTAAATTTGCTATCCCTTATCCTAAGACTATGACATCTCATCCTAGAATGCCCCACAAGAGGAAACATCCGCTCCACGTCTACTTTATCCATACCTTTTTATCATGTTGTATACCTCAATTTGATCACCCCTCATTCTTCTAAATTCCAGAGAGTATAGGCCTAAACTGTTCAATCTCTCTCCATACGACAAACCCCTCATCAATCTAGTGATCCTCCTCTGAACTGCCTCCAATGTCACTACATCTTTCCTCAAATAAGGGGACCAAACCTGTGGATGCTAAGTGGATGTTTCCCCTTGTTAGAGAGGCTGGAACTATGGGACACAGATTAAAAATTGAAAGACTCCCTCTTATGATGGAGTTGAGGGAATTTTGTTCTCTCAGAGAGTCATTATATAGTCTTTGGAATTCTTTTCTCCAGAGAGCAGTGGATGCTGGGTCACCGAACCTATTCAAGGCTGAATTAGATTCTTGATTGACAAGGTAGTCAAAGCGTATAGGGGTAGGCAAGATGGAGGCGTTGAGGCCACAGTCAGATCAGCTATGATGTGATTGGATGGCGGGGCAGGTTCAAAGGGCCGAATGGCCTATTTCCATATGTTCATAATTGTGAGGACCGGCCAGCTTCCAATAACTTCACAACATCTTGAAGTCAAAGTATTGTCATTAACTTTGGGACCTGTTTCTAACTTTTCTTCATCAATTTTCCTTAGGTAAAGGTTTGCATTTGTATAGCACCTTTAACAGAAGCCATTGAAGTATTTGTGTGGTGTTGTAGGAAATCCAGCAGTCCAGTTGGGCACAGTAAGTTCCAAATATTCCTTTGGCAGTCCTTGGGAATGGAGGGTGACTCACTCCCACTCGTTTTCGTTGGGTCACGAGATAGCTGATAAATCCAACACCCGATACGTAGACTCATTGCCATGTGCAGCAGGTGGTTCGTGGGCACAGATGAGTTGTTGAGGGGTCTGTACACTTTCTCCAATGCTCACTCACAGGTGGCACGGTGACACAGTGGTTAGCACTGCTGCCTCATAGCGCCAGGGACCCAGGTTCGATTCCTGGCTTGGGTCACTGTCTGTGTGGAGTTTGCACATTCTCCCCGTGTCTGCGTGGGTTTCCTCTGGGTGTTTTGGTTTTGTCCCACAGTCTGAAAGATGTGCTGGTTAGGTTGATTGGCCATGCTAAATTGACCCTAATTTCGGGGGGATTAGCAGGGTAAATGTGGGGTTACGAGGATAGGGTGGGATTGTTGTCGATGCTGGCTCGATGGATCGAATGGCCTCTTTCTGTGCGGTAGAGATTCTGTGACATGCGCCCACGTGTCCCTAACTAAATCTCTCAATGTGCCCCCAAGTGAACCTTCTCCATTTGGGTCAGTCACAGGGATTCCATGAGTCAGTGGGAATGTTTGACCTCTTCAGGGAGGCTTTAAGGATGTCCCCAAAGCATTAATATTATCATCATACTAATTGCCAATGACAGACAGTTCAAGAGTAACTATGTGAACTGTTTAATTGGGTTCCTTTAAGATCACTTGTACAATGTTAGTCTGTGGTCCTTTTGCCACAGACCCACTCAACGTGACTTCCTCTTCTGTCCCTCCCCAGTGACAACAACCCAAAACCACATCCCCGGCAGAGCAAATCAGCTGTGTCAGGAAGGGGAAATCAGCCAGCCCACAGCACATTGCTGAAATCAAGCAAGGGCAATGGCCCCAGGCACCAGGCTAAAAGAATGTGGGACCACCCCGCCATTTCCTCCCTCTGATTCGACCCTCCCTTCCCTCTCTCTTTTGTCTGCGCGAGGCAAGGATGAGCAAGATGATACAGAAGCAATTTAAGGCCTCAGCTGATTTCTAACCATTCTAACCACCTCCCCGCCACACACACACACTCCCCCTGCACACCCTCTCCCCTGCCTGTTTATTTAACCAGGCGGAGGGTGACACAGCTCGCTATCCAGACCTTGGAGGGAGTGATTGTGGACGGACTTTTGGGATGTTGGAATCTAAGTCGCTCCTGGATCGCTGCAGATAAAAGTTCAGCATTCCTTAAAATCCGGGTGGAAAAGGGATTTAAAGGAATGCAAACTGTCCGCATCCACCTCACTGAGCAGTAACCATGGATGATTGTCTTAAAGGGGCCCTCCTCATGCACCACAGCCTGTTAATGTCTTCCTTCTGTAGGCAGCCAGGGTGGGAGGGTGGGAGGGGGGGGGGGATTGGTGTGAAAAAGCCAAGTTACGAAGCGAAATTAGATCCCTTTGGCAATGACTCATTCAGTAGACACATTTCCCAGTGTGGTATAGCAAATATATACAATCAGAGCCAGTCACTATGCAGGAAAGCATCAGCTCCAGATTTCCATTGTGGACTCAGCAAGGACTGGCGGAGCAGGGGTGGGGGGTGGGGGAGGGGGGGAGGGGCGGGGTGGGTGGGGGGAGGAAGGGGGCAGGGATAAGGGTGCTTATATTGACTCATGATGTAGGGTTGAACTGGGGTGGGCACAGTAAGAAGTCTCACAACAGCAGGTTAAAGTCCAACAGGTTCATTTGGAAAGACGAGCTTTCAGAGCGCTGCTCCTTCAACAGGTGAGTGGCACTCACCTGAGGAAGGAGCAGCGTTGGACTTTAACCTAGTGTTGTGAGACTTCTTACTATATTGACTCATCTATGGTTTTCCGGGGTGCTGCCCAAGAGTGAGAGATTGGGCAGGGTTCCCCGCAGCCCAAAGGTTCCAGGAGCATCCCAAAAGTGTTCCACACAATTTTCAAGTCATTTGAACATTGGGCCAAATGCAGAAGATTTTTATTTTTAAACTTTGCGTGGTGAGCTTGAATGAAATAATTATGAGATGCTGGCAATGTATAATCATCTATTACAAATATTTAATAATATAATTCTGTTTTGCGCTATTCGAATTTTAAACAGAAGTAGGGAATTCTACTTCTTGATAAATGCATACATATTTATTTATTAGTGTCACAAGTAGGCTTACATTAACACTGCAAAGATGTGCGGGTTAGGTTGATTGGCCATGCTGAATTAAACCTAGTGTCAGGAGGATTAGCAGGGTAAATATGTGGGGTGATGGGAATAGGGCCTGGGTGGGATTGTGTTCGGTGCATGCTCGATGGGCCGAATGGCCTCCTTCTGCACTGTTTTCTATTCTTTTCTGGAAGATAAATGAAGTTACTGTGAAAATCCCCTAGTCGCCACACTCCGGTGCCTGTTCGGGTACACCGAGGGAGAATTTAGCACGGCCAATGCACACTAACCAGCACGTCTTTCAGACTGTGGGAGGAAACCGGAGCACCCGGAGGAAACCCACGCAGACACGGGGGGAGAACGTGCAAACTCCGCGCAGACAGTGACCCAAGCTGAGAATCGAACCCTGGTCCCTGGCGCTGTGAGGCAGCAGTGCTAATCACTGTGCCACCGTGCTGCCCACATATATATATATATCCTCCTGCGTAACCAGTTCTCAGGAATAAATAAAAGGGCGGCACCTTAGATTGGGGTAACCCGAGATACAGGAGGGGCACAGACGGGACATTCCCTGGAAATCCAGCTCAGTCGATCAGCCTGATGTAGTTGTGACTCACCTCCGATCACAGACACATTCACAGGTCCATAGGCTCACTCATTCAATCATTTTACTTTAGGTTCAGTTTTGCTTTATTATTCTTCGGCAGTCTCTCAGGGTCAAAGCTGATTTGCTTCCAGACTAAAAATTAGTTCTCAGGAGCCCAATGTGTGAGCTACACTCCCTGTCGCAGCTGGAGCAGAGGCTGGTTGGAGTTGCAGGCGGGTGGGTTGCCGGGCGCTCCTTTCACCGCTGGCACTTGGCTTCAGCCTGCTCTCAGCGGTGAAACCCGGGATGTTCAGCTCCTTCCCGGATGCTTTTCTTCCACTTCGGTTGGTCCGGGTCCAGGGATTCCCAGGTGTACGAGAGGATGATGCATTTTTCCAAAAAGGCTTTGAGGGTGTTTCCTCTGCCCTCCAGGGCTCGCCTGCCGTGTCGAAGCTCCGGGGGGAGTTCTTGTTTCGGGAGTCTTGTGTCGGGCTTGTGGACGATGTGGCCCTGCCCAGTGGAGCTGATCGAGCATGGTCAATGCTTCGATGCTGGACATGTTGGCCTGAGTGAGAACACTGACCTTGATGCACCTATCCTGCCAATAGATTTGCGGGGTCTTGCAGGGGCAATACTGTGGTATCTCTCCAAAATTTAGAGGTGCCTGCTGTACATTGTCCACATCTCTGAACTATATAAGGGGGTGGATATCACCACTGCTCTGTAGATCATGAGCTTGGTGCCGGGTCTGAGATCCTGGTCTTTAAACACTCTCTTCCTCAGATGAGCAAAGGCTGCACTGTGTTATGGTTCAGGTCAGAAACCCTAAAGTGTTCTGTGGAGCCCACCTGAACCACACATTTTGCATCTTAAATTTGGCTAGGATAAGTATGATATGTTCCATTTCAGGTATGATTCAAAAGACCCACTAGGGAGCTTTTATCAAACAAAGTTTGTTTTAGAATATAGTTAACATGTATAATAAGAAAAGTAGCAAGAACTTTTATCAATTACAAACAAGAAACAAAACAACAACTATCATACATAACTCTTGATGAATATCTCTAATATGTTCCAATTAAAACCAAAGTCCAATAAACAAAATCCTTTAAACAGATTTATCACTGCACATGCTAAAGCTCACTTAATACTGCAATCCCATTCCCTGGCTTGAATGCTGATTTTAAATGATCTTGAAAACTCAGAGCCGCTTGTCGTCTTCAAAACGCCAAAACACAGATTTTTTACTGTGGGATAGCAATAAGCTGTGCGTTCAGCTAACTGGTAAAACTTTCAAACTAAAAACAGAGAGACTTCTTTCAGCTTCTAACACTGCAGCCAAAACCAAACTAAAAACAACTCTTTGTCACCTGACCGGCACACCGGGTTTTTTCTCCTCCCAACAATGACATCACCTAAGGCTGTGAGCATGATTTTTAAAAAACCTTTCTTAAAGGGACACTAACATCACAGCTGGCACACTGAACGTCAGGGTGGACCTCGTTGTCGATGTCTGCCCTTGTTGACTGTAGGTTTGCAAGGTATGGAAGTGGTCCAAGCTTCATCATGAATTTTGATAACCGGGGGACAATGCTGCGTGATGGGACAGTTTGATAGAGGACCTTTGTCTTACAGATGTTTAACATAAGGCCCATGCTCTCAGACACCTTGGTGAAGGTGTTGAAGATGGCTTGGAGTTCAGTCTCCAAGTGTGTGCAGACGCAAGCATCTGACAAAGGATGGAGCAAACTTGGATCTGGCCTAGGGGCAGCGGAGGTTGAACCGTTTATAAAGTTTATTCATTAGTGTCACAAGTAGGCTCACATTAACACTGAAATGAAGTTACTGTGAAAATCCCCGAGATCCCCATTTGTTCTGTAGTTCAGCTCCACTCCAGCGGGGAGCCTGCTGTGGGTGAGATGGAGCATTTGCAGCAAGGAAGATTGGGGAGTGCGTTGGTGCGATGACCCAGCCTTACCCCAGTCCCAATGTGAACTGGGTCATAGAATCATAGAATCATAGAATCATAGAATCCCTACAGTGCAGAAGGAGGCCATTCGGCCCATCGAGTCTGCACCGACCACAATCCCACCCAGGCCCTACCCCCACATATTTTACCCGCTAATCCCTCTAACCTACGCATCTCAGGAGTCTAAGGGGCAATTTTTAACCTGGCCAATCAACCTAACCCGCACATCTTTGGACTGTGGGAGGAAACCGGAGCACCCGGAGGAAACCCACGCAGACACGAGGAGAATGTGCAAACTCCACACAGACAGTGACCCGAGCCGGGAATCGAACCCAGGACCCTGGAGCTGTGAAGCAGCAGTGCTAACCACTGTGCTACCGTGCCGCCCCGCGTCCATGGTGGATCTGTTGGTCAGGGTGCATGTCATCGGGGGGGCAGGCGGAGGGAAGATGGTGACACACTTTCGGGGGCAGCCAAAATGGAGGTCGCTTCGTCATCCCTCGCGGTTGACAGTGTCAAAGGCCTTTGTGAGGTTAAAGAAGGCCATAGCCAAGGGCTGGCGCTGGACCTCTCTTGTAGTGTGGTGAAGATCATGTCTGTTGTGCCTCTTAGTGGGCAGAATCCACATTAGGGCTGTGGGAGGAGCTCTTCAGCCACAGGGAAAAGGCGATTAAGGAAGCACTCTTGCAATAACCTTCCCTGTAGCTGACAGCAGGGAAATTCTTCTGCAGTTCCTGCTGTTTTATTATATATAAACAGTGGGCGGGGAGAGGGCTGGGGCTCCACAGAATTCCACAAAATATTCCAGAGCATCCTTCACTAAAACAAGGCTGAAATCTCTGCGCTCCATGAAAATAAATTTCATTCCTGCAAGTCATGCTCAGCTAAGGTCACACTGACATACCTTGGGGAGTGAACTTGCTGTACGTTACGAATCAGCGAGTTAACAGCTACATATCAGATTCCTCTGCTGCTGTGTTAATGAACGCGTTTGGCCCGTTTAATATAAACAGGCTAACTTGTTTAGTTACGCGGAGAAAGGAATTTGCCATGTTGCTAATCTCACACACCCTAATTCCGACCCAGTTGGCACCAAATCACCAATTTACTCAGGGTCTCTTCAAACAATCTCATCAGTAAAAAGCTTTATCTTGACCCTCCATTCCCCCCATCTCGGAAATTCAAACATTACAATCTGTGTTACTCAACGCTGCTTACATTCCACAGACGATACTCACGTGGTCCCAGCATGGTCCATCTTCTCTGCTTACATGCAAATGTTCGCTTGGCTCAGCTGGCATTATTTTCATCTCTGAACCTATGGATTCTGCATTTGACCTCTACTTAAAGACTGGTTGAATCTTAAGTGCATTATCGAGGGAGTGCTGCATTGTTGGAGGCTCTGTCCTTGGGTGAGATGTTGACCGGAGGCCAATCTGTCGATTCCAGTGTTCGGTGTTAAAGATCCCAGCCCCGTGATACCCTCATTGTCAAGCCCTTTCCCAGTGGACATTAGCATTGTCCAGTATTGCCCCTCGGAATAGGCCCAGCCACTGGGAATCAGATAGAATTAGAAGTCCAGTCTACAGCCACAGGCCTGGCCACTGGTGTCAAGTCCTTTTAGCGACTAGACCTGTACCCTGCAAACAAAGGAAGGCCCAAAGTTCCTCAAAAGCCCTCCTTGTCTGGTGGCTGTGTGGGCTCCCTCTGATCTGAGAAGGTCTAGACACAAGACTTGTGGCACGGTGGCACAGTGGTTAGCACTGCTGCTTCACAGCTCCAGGGACCTGTGTTCGATTCCCGGCTTGGATCACTGTCTGTGTGGAGTTTGCACATTCTCCTCGTGTCTGCATGGGTTTCCTCCGGGTGCTCCGGTTTCCTCCCACAGTCCAAAGATGTGCGGGTTAGGTTGATTGGCCATGCTAAAAATTGCCCCTTAGTGTCCTGAGATGCGTAGGTTAGAGGGATTAGCGGGTAAATATGTAGGGATATGGGGTAGGGCCTGGGTGGGATTGTGGTCGGTGCAGACTCGATGGGCCGAAGGGCCTCTTTCTGCACTGTAGGGTTTCTATGATTCTATGGAGATCTAAAGCCGTATCCACTGTGAGTGGTTATTCATGGTTCAGTCCCTCCCTCGAGCCAAAAAAAGGTCACTATCTCCTTTTCCTTCTGGAGCACTTGGCAGGGAGTAACACCAGGCCTAGGAAGAACAGGGAATTGGCTCAGAGTCCCAGTAGTCTCCCATACTGCTCTGGCTGTTGGGGAAGATTGACCGATCTTAGACAGGAATATGTGTCCCTGTATTAAAATATTTTCTCTCGGCAAACCTTCCTTTCTCTGTGATAATCCTGGGCCCTTTAGGGAGCCGCTTTACTTCTGATACTTCGGACGGAATTTTCCCATCTCGCCTGCTACAGGAATCGTGACCAGGGACACGGACCATGCAAAGGTCCATTGACCTCAGGCGGGATTTTCCGGCCTTGGGGTGAGCTGGATCGGAAAATCCCACCCTCATCCTTCAATCCTGACTTGCAGCAGGTAGGACAGGTTTTCATGTCCTGACAATATTCAGTCTTCAATTGATTTAATTTGATTTATTATTGTCACATGTATTAGTAAACAGTGAAAAGTATTGTTTCTTGTGCGCTATACAGACAAAGCATACCGTTCATAGAGAAGGAAAGGAGACAGTGCAGAATGTAGTGTTACAGTCATAGTTAGGGTGTAGAGAAAGATCAACTTAATATGAGGTAGGTCCATTCAAAAGTCGGACGGCAGCAGGGAAGAAGCTGTTCTTGAATCAGTTGGCATGTGTCCTCAGACTTTTGTATCTTTTTCCCGATGGAAGAAGGTGGAAGAGAGAATGTCCGGGGTGCGTGGGGTCCTTGATTAGTCACAATAACCACAAAGTACAAAGCAAAACTAACACGTTGCATTGGATTGGATGCAGAAATGGAGGGTTACTGGTTAGACTTTTGCTCTAATCCTGTAGCTAGCAGGCGTAACAGGAGTTATCGTAGAATCATAGAATCCTCCAGTGCAGAAGGAGGCCATTCAGCCCATTGCTTCTGCACTGACTGCAATCTCGATGCTCTCATTCACAGTGCAGTGGGGGCTTCTGACATTGTTCCTACCCGGTGACGGTGTTGCTGGAAGACTGTGGTACTTTATAGGAAGTGGCTGCTGCACACTGTTTTCTCCGGGAACGCTCTGTCTTATCTGTCCAGGAATTTAACCTATTTTCCTGCAGAATTTGTAAGGTCCTTTGGGACTCCCAAAGCGCCAGATTAAGAGCACAGGAAATAGGGGCGGGGACAGACCATCAGCCCTCGGGTCTGCTTCACCATTCCATTCTTTCATTTCTAATCTTCAACTCCATTCTCCCGCCCATTCCCCACCTCCCTCAATTCCCTCAGAGACTAAAAACCTGTCTATTCCAACCTTAAATATATTCAGCCATGGAGCAGCCAAGCCCTCTGGATTCCAAAGATTCACAGCCCTTTGAGTGAAGAAATTTCTCCTTATCTCAGTCCTAAACTCTTGAAGGGACAGGCCTGATCTGTCCAGCTGTTCCTCACAAACCAACCGGCTTATTCCAGATGTCAGTCCACCAAATCTCCTCTGAACCGCCTCCAATGCATTTACATCCTTCCTTCAATAAGGAGACCAAAACTGCGCACAATATTCAAGATGTGGGGTGGAATTCTCCAGCTGCGCTGGCCTGAAAGCCAGAAATTCCCGCCCGACTGTCAATGGGCCTTCACGTTGTCCACAACCCGTCCGCTACAATTGCAATGGCGGGTGGGGTGGGAGAATTCCAGCCGTGGTCTCACCAATGTCCTGTTTAACTGAAGTATAACATCCTTACTTTTATGGTTCGGTTCCTTTCGTAATAAATGATAGAATTCCATTACCCTTCTTACTTACTTGCTGTATCTGCATACTAACTTTTTGAGTCTCATGCACCTAGATCCCTCTGCACCTCAGAATTCTGCAGCCATTATACATTTAATTAATACTTTGCCTTTTTATTCTTCCTGCCAAAGTGAACAACTTCACATTTTCCACATTATACTCCATCTGCTAGATTTTTGTTCACTCACTCAACCTATCTACTTCTGTTTACAACCCCCTTATGTCTTCTTCACAACATACTTTCCTACCTCTCTTTGTGTCATCTGCAAATTTAGCTACCATGCCGTTGTTCCCCTCAGCTCTGATATACATTGTAAAATGTTGAGGCCCCAGCACAGACCCCTGCGTAACTCAACTTTTCACATCCTGCCAATCAGAAAAAGACCCATTTATGCATACTCTCTGTTTTTGTAACCAGCTAATCTTCGATCCATGTTATTAGGTTACCCCCCCTCCCCCCCCCCACCCCCCGCTGCCTCGAGCTGTTACTTTCCGCAAATGCTTTCTGGAAATGCAAGTACGGGACATTTACAGGCTTCCCTTTATCCACGGCCCATGTCACTCCATCAAAGAACTCCAAAAAATTGGTTAAGTGTAACTTTGCTTTCACAAAACCATGCCTTGAATTTCTCTACGTTCCGGGTTATAACCTCCTTTTCCACGACAGACATCAGGCTGACTGGTCGATGGTTTCCTGTTTTTTTCTGTTGCATCTGTTTTTGATGTAAACTTACAGCCTGTTCAGCACCGGAGTAAATTCAAATGGTGTGGTTTAGCACAAATTGGGGGACGTGGATACAAGGGGAGCAGGAATAATAATTCCATGGAAACATCAGGAGAGGTTGGTTCATTATCCACTTTAAATCATTGCCCAATCAGAGTCAAGTGCCTCATTGACTGCAAAGTGTTTTGGGCCTTAGGTGATCGTGAAAGGCGCTACGGAAATGCAAACTCTTGCTTTTTTTTCTCTTAAAAGGAAGAATTGTTCAACATGACAATCACAGATTCCTAAAGTATAGAAGGAGGTCATTTGGCCCATCAAGTCTGCACCGACTCCCTGCCCAGTCCTATCCCCGTAACCCCACACACTTACTATGGTTAATCCATCTAACCCACACATCTTGGGACACTAAGGGTCAATTTAGCATGGCCAATCCACCTAACCTGCACATCTTTGGAGCGTTGGGGGCAACCGGAGCACCCAGAGGAAACCCACGCAGATACAGGGAGAATGTGCAAATTCCACTACAGACAGTGGCCCGAGGCTGGAATTGAACCTGGGTCCCTGGCGCTGTGAGGCAGCTGTGCTAATCACTGTGCCACCATGCCGCCCACGGAACAAATTCAGCCAGGTCAATAAAGGTCAAGGTGGATGGCGACAACTGGGCAATTGTGGGATCTTCAACATTTTACCTGAACAGACAGGATTTGAGGGCCTTCAGATTAACGTCTGACCTCAAAGAAGGCAGTGCCAACGGTGCAGCGCTCCCTTGATACAGCCTCCCTAAATAGGTGAGGGTCACAGAATCAGAGGGTTAAACCTGAGTCCACTCTATACCCTCTGGGCCCAACCTCCTGGGCACTGAGAAAGTGACCACCCCACATGGCTCTCAGAGCCGGGAACAGCACTGTGTATAAAATACCTCCCAGAGGCACTGCTTCCATTGTACCTGTCCCTCTTTTGTCTTTCACATGACAGCGTAGAATTTAAAACTGATTTTCCCAGTGGCACACTTCTTCACCTTGCTGTTTTATTTCAGATTAAAATAATCATCAATTTTAAAATGCAGTTAAATAGCACTATAGCCACAACACCCTGTAATAAGTCTTCAGAGGCAGAAGTCCCTTCACCAGTATTCCTTTATTTACAAACTCTAACAGCAGTACACAGAGTGCTAGGAGTCAGCAGTCTATCTCCGGGCCGGGTGGGGGGTGGGGCAGGGGTGGGGTGGGGGGTGGGGCAGGGGTGGGGTGGGGTGGGGGGTGGGGCGGGGGTGGGGTGGGGGGTGGGGTGGGGGGTGGGACGGGGGTGAGGCGGGGGTGGGGCGGGGGGGCGGGGGGGGAGCGGGGTTGTCAGAGGAACTGACACTCCCAGTTAAGTACAGGGCAAAGACTCTCTGATTGGTCCATCAATTGGATCCTTAATCAGGGAGCTCATACTCCAATAGGTAAGCCTCAATGTCCTGATTGAAGTCATTACACACCTTCTATTGCTGATCCACCAATGAAAATTAAGGGTGTTTTGGGTACTAGCTACACATTAACAGTCCAAGGATCAGGAGATGATAACACAGTGGTTAGCACTGCTGCCTCACAGCGCCAGGGACCCGGGTTCAATTCCCAGCTTTGGCTCACTGTCTGTGTGGAGTCTGCACGTTCTCCCCGTGTCTGCGTGGGTTCATTCCGGGTGCTCCGGTTTCCTCCCACACTCCAAAAATGTGCAGGTTAGGTTGATTGGCCATGCTAAATTGCCCCTCAAGGAGATTGGCAGGATAAATACACGGGGTTACGGGGATAGGGTAGGATTGTTGTCGGTGCAGGCTCGATGGGCCGAATGATTTCCTTCCGCACTGTAGGGGTTCTATGATTCCAAGGGAAACATCTGTAAGAATTTGTATGGTTCAATGGGATCACTTCTCATTCTTCTAAAATTGAGGCCCAGCCTCCTAAATCTGTCCTCATTGGACAATCACACCATCCCAGCTATCAGTCTAATGAGCCTCTGTTGCATTCCCTCCATGGCAAGTGCATCCATCCATGGATAGGATAGAGTCATAGACCTGTGATCTATGATCCATAGATCTGTGGAAATAGGAATGGAAGAGGGGTACAAAGGGGCTGCAGCAATGCTTTGTTCTCCCAACATTTTACCCCTTGTTCCGTCTTTGGAGGAAACCAATTTCAGACTGTGTTTGTTTTGCATCGAGGTTGCTGAGAATTCCTACAATTCCTTTGTAATTGACACTTGGCTATATCAGTGAATTCCAAGGACGGTGCATAATGTGGTCTGGAATCCTCTCGCTAAGCACAATGGAAAAAGGCAGAGAAATTCTAACTCTCAATCAGGCAGCTCTATAGTGACCAGAAGGATAGTTTTAATTATCGGATAATGTGTCAAATCTATGTTTAACTCACCGAGGGAAAAATGGGTCTGCAGTAATTAAGCCCAAAGGAGAGGTAGCACTGAAAATAACCTTATTATTCTAGGTCCTGACTGAGTGATAGCAGTCTACTGAAGACTTTGTGAACTTTTATAACTGTTTGTCTTTACTTATAACATCTGCTGAGCAGAGACCATGACACAGGTCTTTAGAACGACGGGACTAGTAAATTGTTTAATTTAGACTCTGGGAGCGGGGGACTCGGATGTACGTAGCAGGCGGAAGTGAAATTCTAAATTAAAATTCTTCCCTTGCAGAGCAGTGAGCGTGGTCATTATACCACAAGCAGCGGGTGCTGGATCAGTCAACTTGCTTCAAGAAACAGAGCTGGGTGGATATCTCACTGCAAATAAAGAAATAAAAAGACTTGCATTTATGTAGCGCCTTTCATGGCCCTGGGGCTTTACCCAAGTGTTTTGCAGCCACGGGCGGCACGGTGGCACAGTGGTTAGCGCTGCTGCCTCACAGCGCCCGGGACCTGGGTTGAATTCCCGGCTTGGGTCACTGTCTGTGTGGAGTCTGCACGTTCTCACTGTGTCTGCATAGGTTTCCTTCGGGTGCTCCAGTTTCCTCCCACAGTCTGAAAGACGTGCAGGTTAGGTGGATTGGCCATCCTAAATTGCCCCTGAGTGTCCCGGGATGCGTAGATTAGAGGGATTGGCAGGGTGAATGTGTGGGATTGCGGGGTAGGGCCTGGGTGGGATTGGTGCAGACTCGATGGGCCGAATGGCCTCCTTCTGCACTGTAAGGATTCTATGAAATAGTTTTGAAGCGTAGCTACTTCTTGACAGTAGAAAAGGCCGCAGCCAAAGCAGTGCAGGGCAGAGAGCAACCCGATGACTAAGAGCTAAAGAATTAGGATCAGGGGTCGGCCATTCGGCCCCTCAAGCCTATTTTGCCACACAGTAAGATCGTGGCTGATCTGATTTGTGGCCTTAACACCCCTTTCTTACCTATTCCCCCACCCCAACCCCAACCCCACCCCCGCCCCAAGCCCACCACCCCATTAACCAAAACTCTATCCAACAAGAAACTACAGAGGGTTCTGAATGTAGCCCAATCCGTCACCCAAACCAGCCTCCCATCCATTGACTCCGTCTACACTTTCTGCTGCCTCGAAAAAGCAGCCAGCATAATCAAGGACCCCGTGCACCCCAGACATTCTCTCTTCCACCTTCTTCTGTCGGGAAAAAGATACAAAAATCTGAGGTCACGTACCAACCGACTCAAGAACAGCTTCTTCCCTGCTGCTGTCAGACTTTTGAATGGACCTACCTCGTATTAAGTTGATCTTTCTCTACACCCTAGCTATGACTGTCAGACTACACTCTGCACTCTCTCCTTTCCTTCTCTATGAACGGTATGCTTTGTCTGTATAGCACGCAAGGAACAATACATTTCACTGTATGTTAATACATGTGACAATAATAAATCCAATGAAATCAAATTAACTCAGCCTTCAGTATACTCAATGGCGCAGCCTGCACTGCTTGCTGGGGAAGGGAATTCCAAAGGCCTTAGTGAGCCTCTCCCCATCTCCATCTTGAATAAGGTGATAGAATACTCCATAGACACAATGGGTGTCATTGGGCCTCAGTGTATATTGACCTGGGCAAGTAGACCTGCCCCTTTTATACCATCATCCATCACCCCCCCCCCCCCCTCCCGCAAACTCCACCAACTCAAGAGCAGCTTCTTCCCTGCTGCCATCAGACTTTTGAATGGACCTACAATACATTAAACAGATCTTTTTAATTTGATTTGATTTGATTTATTATTGTGACAGCACATTGGCACAGTGGTTAGCACTGCTGCCTCACAGCGCCAGGGATCCGGGTTCACTTCCGACCTTGGGTGACTGTCTGTGTGGAGTTTGCATGTTCTCCCTGTGTCTGCGTGGGTTTCCTCCAGGTGCTCCGGTTTCCTCCCACACTCCAAAGATGTGCAGGTTAGGTGGATTGGCCATGCTAAATTGCCCCTTACTCTCAAGAGGACTAGCAGGGTAAATACCTGGGTTGCGGGGATAGATCCTGGATGGGATTGTTGTTGGTGTACGCTCAATGGGCCAAATGGCCTCCTTCTGCACTGTAGGGATTCTATGATTGTCACATTTATTAGTATACAGTGAAAAGTATTGTTTCTTGCATGCTATACAGACAAAGCATACCGTTCATAGAGAAGGAAAGGAGAATGTAGTGTCACAGTCATAGCTAGGATGTAGAGAAAGATCAACTTAGTGCGAGTTAAGTCCATTCAAAAGCCTGATGGCATCAGAGAAACATTGTTAGGGAGTTTAAAAGAGTTAGAATGAAGTTTTAGAAGCATAGAACGAGAATAAAAAATAGAATTAGAAAGTATGCTGGGCACAGCTTGCAAGAAGCTGCCTCACTCCAGCGCCATATCTGTCTCTACAGCCTAGCTGTAACTGCAACACCACATTCTGCACCCTTCCTTTCCTTCTCTATGTACGGTTTGCTTTGTCTGTGTAGCGCACAAGAGACAATATCTTTCACTGTATCCCAATACGTGTGACAATAATAAATCAAATCAAATCAAAAATGGCTGCAATGCTGCCATCTCAACTGGCCTCTGTATTGCTGATAACGTCAGTGTCTTTGACAAGTTCCGGATGGGTTGATAAGGTACATTTCTCTTCTTCATTGGATTGGTTTCCTTGCCCTGCGTTGAGCACTCGCCATCACCGTCCTCCCCACCCCCATCACACTCCCTCCGCACACTCCATGACAGAGGCTGGCTGCTTGCACATTGCTGCTAAGAATTGCAAAGTGCTGATGACCTCAGGGGAGAGAAACAGTGTTGTCAGCATTCAGCGTCAGGCAGTTTGTAGTGTGATTTAGCGTCTGAGTCAGCAGTACAGGTAGGACAATGAAGCCGCAACGTGATGCAAACAGACACTTGATGAGAGCTGATCTCCAGACTAACGCGGTCATTATGCTAAGGCTTAAGTCAGCCACACAAAGGTAAAAGAGCATTGCTTCACTGCAGACATGTGCACCCTTATTTATCTCATTCTGTCATGCCCCATCATACGTACAGAGCTGTAAACACTGATAGATTTGGAATGTGCTGCCTGAGAGGATGGTTGGAAGCAGATTCAGTCGTAACTTACAAAGGGGAATTGGATAAATATTTGAATGAGCAGAGCTTCGGGAAGTGAGTAAGGGGAGGTGGCGGGGGAGGGGGGGGGGGAAGCTGGGGGGGAGGGTGGAGCAGGGGGGGGGAGGGGGAGCGGGCGGGGAGGTTAATTGGATAGCTCTTTCAAAGAGCCAGCACCAATCGAGTTGAAAACAAAAATTTGCATTCTCATGGCACCTTTCACGCCAACAGGACATCTCAAAGCCCTTCGCTGAAGTGTAGTCACTGTTAATGAAAGAAGCACATCAGATAGTTTTGCACACAGCAAGATCCCAGAGCAGTATTGTGATAATGACCAGATTATTGACTCAGGGAGAAATATTGACCAAGATACCTTTCCTTCTCCAAATAGTTCGGACTCAAGAGGTGAGAATGCCACGGTTGACGCTGACTTTTTAAAAATTCATTCGTGGGACATGGGAGAATTTACCTGCAGTTTGACAGGGAGAAGCTGGAATCAGATGTAACGGTATTACAATTAAATAAAGGTAACTACAAAAACATGAGGGAGGAGCTGGCCAAAGTTGATTGGAAAGGGAGCCTCGCAGGGAAGACAGCGGAAGAGCAATGGCAGGAAGTTTTGGAGTTATTCGGGAGGCACAACAGAAATTTATCCCAAGGAGGAGGAAACATGCCAAAGGGAGGACGAGGCATCCATGGCTGACGAGGGAAGTCAAGGGCAGCATAAAAGCAAAAGAAAAAGCATACAAAGTGGCGAGGATTAGTGGGAAGCCGGAGGATTGGGAAGCCTTTAAAAGCGAGCAGAGGACAACTAAAAAAGCAATAAGGGGGGAGAAGATGAAATATGAGTGTAAGCTAGCGAGTAATATAAAAGAAGATAGGAAGAGTTTTCTTCAATATATAAAAGGTAAGAGAGAGGCAAAAATAGCCATTGGACCACTGGAAAATGAGGCTGGAGAAGTAATAATAGGAAACAAAGCAATGGGAGGAGAACTGAATCGCTACTTTGCATCAGTCTTCACGGTGGAAGACACCAGTGGGATGCCAAGGGGAGTCAAGGGGTACAGGTGAGTGTAGTGGCCATCACTAAGGAGAAGATTCTGAGGAAACTGAAAGATCTAAAGGTGAATAAATCACCTCGACCTGATGGACTACACCCCAGAGTTCTAAAAGAGATAGCTGAGGAAATTGTGGAGGCTTTGGTGGTGATCTTTCAGGAATCACTGGAGGCAGGGAGGGTCCCAGAGGACTGGAAAGTAACTAATGTAACACCGCTGTTTAAGAAGGGAGGGAGACAGCGGACGGGAAGTTATAGGCCAGTTAGCCTGACTTTGGTCATTGGTAAGATTTTAGAGTCCATTATTAAAGATGAGATCGCAGTGTACTTGGAAGTGCATTATAAAGGACTGAGTCAACACGGCTTTGTCCAGGGGAGGCCATGTCTGACAAATCTGTTAGAGTTCTTTGAGGAGGTAACAAGGAAGTTAGATAAAGGAGAACCAGTGGACATGATTTATTTAGATTTCGAGAAGGCCTTTGACAAGGTGCCGCATAGGAGACTGTTAAATAAGTTAAGTGTCCATGGTGTTAAGGGTAAGATCCTGGCATGGATAAAGGATTAGCTGACTGGCAGAAGGCAAAGAGTGGGGATAAAGGGGTCTTTTTCAGGATGGCAGCCGGTGACTAGTGGTGTGCCTCAGGGGTCAGTGCTGGGGCCACAACTTTTCACAATATACATTAACGATTTGAAGGAAGGAACTGAAGGCACTGTTGCTAAGTTTGCAGATGATACAAAGATATGTAGAGGGACAGGTAGTATTGAGGAAGCAGGGGGGCTGCAGAAGGCTTTGGACAGATTAGGAGAGTGGGCAAAGAAGTGGCAGATGCAATACAATGTGGAAAAATGTGAGGTTATCCACTTTGGAAGGAGGAATGGAGGCATAGACTATTTTCTAAATGGGAAAGTGCTTAAGAAATCAGAAACACAAAGGGACTTGGGAGTCCTTGTTCAAGATTCTCTTAAGGTTAATGTGTGGGTTCAGTCGGCAGTTAGGAAGGCAAATGCAATGTTAGCATTCATATCGAGAGGGCTAGAATACAAGAGCAGGAATGTACTTCTGAGGCTGTATAATTCTTTGGTCAGACCCCATTTGGAATATTGTGAGCAGTCTTGGGCCCCATATCTAAGGAAGGATGTGCTGACCTTGGAAAGGGTCCAGAGGAGGTTCATAAGAGTGATTCCTAGAATGTCGTATGAGGAACAGTTGAGAACTCTGGGTCTGTACTCGTTGGAGTTTAGAGGATGAGGGGGTATCTTATTGAAATGTAAAGGACGCTGCGAGGCCTGGATAGAGTGGATGTGGAGAGGGTGTTTCCACTAGTAGGAAAAACGAGAATCAGAGGCCACAACCTCAGGCTAAAGGGACAATCCTTTAAAACAGAGATGAGGAGGAATTTCTTCAGCCAGAGAGTGGTGAATCTGTGGAACTCTTTGCTGCAGAAGGCTGTGGAGGCCAGGTCATTGAGTGTCTTTAAGACAGAGATAGATAGGCTCTTGATTAATAAGGGGATCAGGGGTTATGGGGAAAAGGCAGGAGAATGGGGATGAGAAAAATATCAGCCATGATTGAATGGTGGAGCAGACTCAATGGGCCGAGTGGCCTAATTCTGCTCCTATGTCTTATGGGCATCACTGGTGGGCCAGCATTTATTGCCCATCCCTAGTTGCCCAAGGGCAATTAAGAGTCAACCACATTGCTGTGGCTCTGGAGTCTCATGTAGTTCAGACCAGGTGGGGACAGTAGATTTCCTTCCCTAAAGGGTACATTAGTGAACCAGATGGGTTTTTCCGACAATCGACAATAGTTTCATGGTAATCAGTAGGTTCTTAATTTCAGATATTTTGTCAATGAATTCAAATTCCATCATCTGTTGTGGCGGGATTCGAACACAGGTCCCCAGAACATTAGCTGAGTTTTTGGGTTAATAGGCTAGCAATTATATCACTAGGCCATCAGCTCCCTCCTATAATTAGGGCAGCATGGTGGCACAGTGGTTAGCACTGTTGTCTCACAGTTCCAGAGACCTGGGTTCAATTCCTGGCTTGGATCATTATCTGTGTGGAGTTTGCACATTCTCCCCGTGTCTGCGTGGGTTCCCTCCTGGTGCTCCAGTTTTGGGGAGTGGGCGGGTAAGTGGAACTAAACCACTATCAGATCAGCCATGATCTTATTGAATGGCGAGGCAGGCTCGAGGTGCTAGATGGCCGACTCCTGCTCCTATTTCTTATGTCTTATGTTCTTATGTTCCTCCCACAGTCCAAAGATGTGCGGGTTAGGTTGATTGGCCATGCTAAATTGTTCCTTCGTGTCCTGGGGTGTGTCGGTTAGAGGGATTAGTGGGCTAAATATGTGAGTTTATGGGGATAGGGCCTGGTGGGATTGTTGTCAGTACAAACTCGGTGGGCCAAATGGCCTCCTTCTGCACTGTAGGATTCTATGATTTCTATGATAAGGTGAGAGCATCGCCCAAACAGGGACTTGAACCCTGGACCCTCAGATTAGAAGTCTGATACTCTACCAACTGAGTTATCCGGACTGCCTTCTCTTCTAGGCACCCCCGCTGTTAGTTGATGTTAATGCTTCCTCTGAGGAGATGCCCTTAGATATCGCCTCCATTTTCTTCAGGTCTATCACCATCACCTCTCTCCTCAACAAATGCATTCTTGAACCCTCTGCCCGTACAAATGTCTGCCTCCCTTTCCTCTTCAAACTCAATCTCAGCCTCCCCTCCATTCTGGATTTAATCTTTCCCGTCAGATTTTTTGCATAAAAATGGAGAGAGGTATAGAATGAGTCATCACCCAAAGTACAAGATCTACCCCCAAATGTTCCAGCTGTTCTCAGGAACCAGAGACCCAGCCCAAAACCCCAACTGCTGTTTTGGTGATCAGACATTGTATGACCCACCTTGCATCCCCAGCACCGGATTGGAATCTCTGTCCACTTCAGAAGGTAATTCACTGCATGCGGATCATGCTGAAGATGGGAAAGGCTGTTGATAATAAAAACATTTCTATCTTTAACTTTTTCAAAGATAGGAACATTGTTTGGAAGCTGGTTTCGGATTGGTAATATGTACCAGAAACAGAACAGAAATCGAAGTCTGTCCGCTCTTGATGTCCATGAGGCGAACCTCCCAACCAAGCCCTGTGGAAAAGGGACATTTTCTATTGGATACATTCAGCTACTTAACTGGATCCTCTCAGAGGTCACTCACCTCTGCACAGAGGAGGAATGGGGTCAGTCTGCATGGGGTTAAATTGAGAGACTGGCTTTTTGTGCTGGATGAGATTATTATCTGGGTGCCTGCAATGTTAATAAAACTGGGGCGTTGAGTACAGGAATTGGAAAATCATGTTGCAGCTGTAAAAGAATTTGGTTAAGCCGCATTTAGAGTATTGTGTACAATTCTGGTCGCCACACGACCACAAGGATGTTGATGCACTGGAAAGGATGCAGAAGAGATTTACCAGGATGTTGCCTTGGAGAATACGGACTATGAAGAAAGGTTGAACAAACTTGGATTGTTTTCATTGCAGCGTCGGAGGATGAGGAGGAACCTGATAGAGGTTTACAGGATTATGACAGGCTTGGATAGAGTGGATAGTCTGAGTCTTTTGGATTTGGGAGAGCGGATTTTAGTAAAATAAGACAGGATCTGGCCAAGGTAGACTGGGAAGAGCTACTAATAGGAAAATCTACAGATGAGCAGTGGGGGGCAGTCAAAAAGGAAATGGGGAGGGTGCAAGCCCAGCATGTTCCCTCTTGGGTGATAGATAGGAATAACAAACCCAGAGAACCATGGATGACCAGAGATATTCAGGATACAATGAGAAGGAAAAGAAAGAACAAAGAATAAAGAAACTTACAACACAGGAACAGGCCTTTCGGCCCTTCAAGCCTGCACCGACCATGCTGCCCGACTGAACTAAAACCCCCTACCCTTCCGGGGACCATATCCCTCTATTCCCATCCTATTCATGTATTTGTCAAGACACCCCTTAAAACTCACTATTGTATCTGCTTCCACTATCTTCCCCGGCAATGAGTTCCAGGCACTCATCACCCTCTGTGTAAAAAACTTGCCTCATACATGCCCCTCGCACCTCAAATCTATGCCCCCTAGTAATTGACTCTTCCACCCTGTGGAAAAGCTTCTGACTATCTACTCTGTCCATGCCCCTCATAATCTTGAAGACTTCTATCAGGTCGTCCCTCAACCTCCGTCATTCCAGTGAGAATAAACCAAGTTTCTCCAACCTCTCCTCATAGCTAATGCCCTTTATACCAGGCAGCATCCTGGTAAATATGTTCTGTACCCTCTCCAAAGCCTCCACATCCTTCTGGTTGTGTGGCGACCAGAATTGAACACTATATTCCAAGTGCGGCCTAACTAAGGTTCTAGAAAGCTGCAACATGACTTGCCAATTTTTTAACTCAATGCCCTGGCCGATGAAAGCAAGCATGCCGTATGCCTTCCTGACTACCTTCTCTACCTGCGTTGCCACTTTCAGTGACCTGTGTACCTGTACACCCAGATCCCTCTGCCTATCAATACTCTTAAGGGTTCTGCCATTTACTGTATATTTCCTATCTGCATTAGACCTTCCAAAACGCATTACCTCACATTTGTCCGGATTAAACTCCATCTGCCAACTCTCCGCCCAAGTCTCCAACTGATCTATATCCTGCTGTATCCTCTGATGGTCCTCATCGCTGTCTACATATCCACCAACTTTGTGTTGTCCGCAAACTTACTAATCAAACCAGTTACATTTTCCTCCAAATCATTGATATTGATTACAACCAGGCTTTTAAAAAGTACAAGGGGACCAAGTTTGTGGACGCACTAGTGAGGTATAGAAAGTGCAGGGTGGAGCTTAAGGAAGCAATTAGGAATACAAAGAGGGGATATAAGAAAGCTCTGGCTGGTAAAGTAGGGAAAATCCCAAGATATTCTATAAGTATATCAATGGGAAGAGGATAAGCAGGGAAAGAGTAGGGCCCATTAGGGATGAAGGAGGCAAACTGTAGGTGGAGCCAGAGGACATTGGTCGAGAGTTAAATGAATACATCACATCCGTCTTCACCCAAGAGAATGAGGACAATTGCATGGAATTCAGGGAGAGATACAGTGAGGTTCTTGAGCAAGTTTACATCAGGAAGGACAAGGTTTTGGAGGTATTAGCAGCCTTAAAAGTGGATAAATCTCCAGGTCCAGATGAATTGTGCCCAAGGCTGCTGTGGGAGACAAGGGAGGAGATTGCAGGGGCTCTGACCCAAATTGTCAATTCCTCTCTGGCCACGAGGGAGATGCCAGATGACTGGAGAACAGCTCATGTGTTTCCGTTATTTAAGAAAGGTTATAGAGATAAACTAGGGAACTACAGACCAGTGAATCTCACGTCAGTGGTAGGGAAATTGTTAGAGAAAGTTCTGAAGCACAGCATCTATCTCCACTTGGAGAGGCAAAGTTTGATCAGGGATAGTCAGCATGGCTTCATCAGAGAAAGGTCATGCCTAACAAATTTGATTGAATTTTTTGAGGAGGTGATCAGTGTATAGACGAGGGTAGTGCAATTGATGTAGTTTATTTGGATTTCAGCAAAGCCTTTGACAAGGTCCCACATGGGAGACTTGTAAAGGAGGTAAATTCACATGGGATGCAGGGAAATTTGATAAAGTGGATTCAAAATTGGCTCAGTTGTAGGAGACAGAGGGTGATGACAGAAAGCTGCTTCAGTGACTGGAAGCCAGTGTCCAGTGGTGTACCACAGGGATCTGCATTGGGCCGCCTATTATTCATCATTTATATAAATGATATTGATGACTATGTGGGGGGTAGGATCAGTAAGTTTGCGGATGACACAAAGATTGGACGGGTGGTTAACAGTTAGGCAGAGTATCTTGGACTATAAGAAGATATAAGGCCCTATCCCCATAACCCTACATATTTCCCCCTGACACTAAGGGGCAATTTAGCATGGCCAATCATCCTAACTCGCACATATTCGGATTGTGAGAGGAAACCGGGTCACCCGGAGGAAACCCACGCAGACACAGGGAGAATGTGCAAATTCCACACAGACAGTGACCCAAGCCAGGAACTGAACCAGGGTCCTGTGAGGCAGCAGTGCTAACCACTGTGCCACCATGCCACCAATACAAAATCAAATCAAATCAAATCCAAAATTTCGAAAGGTGGAGGCGGGGTGTTCCTTGCTATCGTTGGACAATATTTATCCCTCAACTAACGTCACGACAAGACAGATTATCTCATTTTGGGATCTCGCTTTGCACAAATTGGCTGACACATTTCCTGCATAACAACAGTCACCACACTTCATCAAATACTTAACTGGCTGTAATTTGATACACATCCACATCTCTCTCTGCTGCTCCACGCTCTCTGATCAGCCCCGTTGCCCAATGAGCAGCCTCCAGACTTAACCAGGCATCTGGAGAATCTTGCCCAGCAATCACCAACCACCCTCCCCCCCTCCTCAACCCTCCGCCTCTTGCACCGTCAACAAGATGCTGAATGACGCAGTGCTGTTGAAGTGTAGCACTGGGACAATGTGTACTGAGACATCAATCAGTGATGCCTGCTTGACATCAGCAAGTCAGCCCTCCTACTGAGTCCCTCCCAGTTAATCGGCCTTCGTTTTGCTACTTCACAGCTTTACTCTGTTCGAGATGGTTTAATTCTCGTTCCGAAGGTACAGCATTCACTCCCAGTGGACCTCTCTGGTGACAAAATTCTTCTTCTCTGAGGGCATTTGTACAATAACAAGATTTTTTTTTCATACCCTGCAGATTTTTTGGCACAGTTCACTCACCACAAGGTGCAGTGACCTTGTAACAGGCTAATAAAGGATGTTTTTTCTTCAGTTGTTGAGTGGGGGAGGGTGGAAGGTGATATTTGTTTCGGAGGATAGGGGGAAAGATGTGGCATTGAAACTTTGGGAGTACTTGAGTGAAAGCGTGTGGTGCATCCTGATCTCCTGAGGGGTGAAATTTCCCTCGTTTAGTGTTGCAAGGTTGATCCCAAAAGACACATTTATTCAATACCTTTAACTTACTAAAAACACCCCACAGGAGCACTGTTAAACAAAATGTCACACCAAGCCTCCTCAGGAGAAAGCTTGGTCATTGAGGTGGATTTTAAGAAGTGCTTTAGAGAAGGGAGGGGTGGAGAAGTGGAGTTGCTTAGAGAGGGAATTCCAGAGCGTGGGGCCCAGGCAATTGAAGGCATTGCCACCAATGATGGAGCAATTGGCAGCTCGGTGGAACAGTGGTTAACACGGCTGCCTCACTGCGTCAGGAACCCAGGTTCGATTCCCGGCTTGGGTCCCTGACTGTGCGAAATCTGCATGTCCCCCCGTGTCTGCGTGTGTTTCCTCCGGGTGCTCCGGTTTCCTCCCACAGTCGGAATGACGTGCTGGTTAGGTGCTAAATTCTCCCTCAGTGTACCCGAACAGGCGCCGGAGTGTGGCGACTAGGGGATTTTCACAGTAACTTCATTGCAGTGTTAATGTAAACCTGTTTGTGGCACTAATAAATAAACTTAAAAAAGATAAAAATTAGGGACGGACACGAGACCATTCCCCTGCTCGCTCCCAGCGCACACTGACACGCTTTAAATATTCATCTGATTTACTCTTAAATGTTTGCCACTTTGGGGTGGCACGGTGGTTAGCACTGCTGCCTCACAGCGCCAGGGACCCAGGTTCAATTCCGGCTTGGGTCACTGTCTGTGCAGAGTTTGCACATTCTCCCCACGTCTGCGTCGGTTTCCTCCGGGTGCTCCGGTTTCCTCCCACAGTCCAAAGATGTGTAGTTTAGGTGGATTGGCCATGCTAAATTGCCCCTCAGTATCCCAGGATGTATAGGTTAGGGGAATTAGAAGGATAACTATGTGGGGTTACAGGGATAGGGCCTGGATAAGATGCTCTGTCGGAGAGTTAGTGCAGACGCAATGGAGCGAATGGCCTCCTTCTGCACTGTAAGGATTCTATGATTTGCCTAAAGTATTCTGTCTCTCCATGCCACCCACTGTCTTCAGATCCTTCCCTCCCTGGTTCTGAGTCGGGCCTCCTTGCTGATGGTTTACTGGCCTGTGAACATAATCTTTCACCTTTTCCTCAAACCTCTTTCGTAACTTGAAGCAATCACTGAGAGCTGGCGAAGAGAGTCAGACTGACTGATGCGGCACAGTCTCCAATCTGTTCTTGAAGGGCCTTTCCTTTTACAATCTCCTTTCGATAGAGTTCAGGCTCCAATGACTTTTATTTTATCGTCATAAAGTTAATGACTTGCTTCATTCCATTTCTTTGCAATTAATATGGAATATATATTTATTTACCTTCCTATTGCTCATTAATGTAATGATTCCCTTTTGATCACCCGGTAGCCTCCAAGCCTCCCTTTTCCCCGTACCTTCCAGACAGCTAAGCTGTTGTAATATTGTTAATAAAAAACCTCCTTTTGCTGTGAAGTAATCCCATTAGTTTGATATATTTAAACACACATTTTCCCTTTGAGGAATAGTGGGCAAGTATCAGAATGATTAGCAAGTTGATTGTCAACCTGTTAAACCAAATCATGACTATCTCTACGACTTACACTACTGTAGCCTTTGAATCTATAAGACTCTGACTTTGAGGCAAGAACACTGCTGAACCACAGGATGTACCAAGCAGTGATACTAATCTTTTTTTTCTTTAAAACCGTTCTTCAGAGATAGCGCGGAACGGTGGCGCAGTGGTTAGCACTGCTGCGTCACAGCTCCAGGGACCTGGGTTCAATTCCCGGCTTGGGTTCCTGCCTGTGCGGAGTCTGCATGTTCTCTGCATGGGCAATAAATGTTGGCCAGCCAATGACACCCATGTCCCACGAATGAACAAAAAAATATAGATGTGTGAATTATCTGCCAGGAGGGAAGGCACTTTCTTAATGTAAGAATCAAGAAGTAAAGTTTATTTATTGGTGTCACGAGTAGGCTTACATTAACACTGCAATGAAGTTACTGTGAAAATCCCCTAGTCGCCACACTCTGGCACCTGTTCAGGTACACGGAGGGAGAATTTAACATGGCCAATGCACCTAACCAGCACATCTTTCGGAGTGTGGGAGGAAACTAGAGCACCTGGAGGAAACCCACACAGACACGGGGAGAATGTGCAAACTCCACACAGACAGTGACCCAAGCCAGGAACAGACCCCGGTCCCTGGCGCTGTGAGGCAGAAGTGCTAACCACTGTGCCACTGTGACTTGTGAAGAGTAGGTGATTGAGCATTGCAGGTGGTGTGGTTCAGGATTCCACAAGCATTGATGTCAGCAGGCGAACAATCAGTTTTGCAATTCCTGTATTCTGTAGTTTGGCAGAGAAGCTTCCCAGTTCTCTTTTCAGTGACGATCTTTGGTAACTTGACTGGATTCCACAGTCAGAGAGACAGAGAGAGAGATACCTGCAAAATGGCTATATGCTGTGAGTGTGCTTGCTGGTTTCTACTTCTGTGTCCAAATTCCAGCACTTGTTCTCACAGAATACCGACAGGCAACCTGGGGCAGCTTTTCAGCTAGCTTTCAACCCATTATTTGCATGTTCCGTGTGGGAAGGCGAATCCACAAAATCTATCTAGGTATTACACAGGACATCTCTTGATGCAATGGCCATTATGTCCCATCGTCTCGACCAGCGATGATGATTAGCTTCTGAATGTTTTTAGAAATACTTTGCCTGGTAACAGGGTGGGGTTCCACTGTCCCTCACCCTGCAGTAATTCATCAAGTAGCTTTGTGTCCATCATTTAAAAAGATCAGGTTTTATTTGAAGTGCAATATTTCTGCACATAATTCAGTGTTTTTTCCTTCATTATTATGACAGTAGCCAAACAGTAAGGCTGGAATTCTCCCATCTCACCCACTGCTGGAATTTTAGAGGGCGGGTTGCGGAGAATGTGAAACGCCATTGACGGTCAGGCAGGAATTTCTGGATTTTAGACCAGCGCAGACGGAGAATTCTGCCCTAGATTTACTAGGTGATATCACTAACTAGATGATTCAGTTACCAGGCAGGTTTAGTAACCAGGCACTAGAGGGACATTAATGAAGCAGTAAGAGGCGTTGTTTTGGAGCAGGGAAAGAAGATACAGCAATCTGACCATTTTCAATTTCAGATCAGTAACAGGAAATATTGCAAGGATGCAAGGCTGGAAGTCAGCTAATGTGCAACAGATGAACAGGCCAGGAGGGGACGTGCTGAGTGAGGGTATATTGAAGGGGCATCATTATAGACCAGTGGGGGTTGGTAATGAGAGAATTCCCCCGGATGAAGAGGTAGTAGAAAGTAAAAGGGAATACAGAATGATGATGATTACCTTGCGTCCAAATCTGTTCAGTCAAATTCAACAACAACACAGGATGAGAAAGTGGGAGGTGGTGGCGTAGTGGCATTATCACCGGACTAATAATCCAGACACCCAGGGTAACGCTCTGGCAACCCAGGTTCGAATCCCACCATGATAGATGGTGAAATTTGAATTCAATAAAAATCTGGAATTAAAAGTCTAATGATCACCATGAAACCACTGTTAATTGTCGTAAAAACCCATCTAGTTCATTGATGTATTTTAGGGAAGGAAATCTGCCGTCCGTACCCGGTCTGGCCTACATGTGACTCCAGACCCACCGCAATGTGGTTGACTCTTAAGTGCCCTCAGGGACAATAAATGCTGGCTCAGCCAGTGATGCCCACATTCCATGAATGAATAAAATAAAATTGGAATACAGCAACCCATAAAGAGAGAGGGAGCTACACAATAGGGACTACCAGAGATAAGTGCTCATTTTAACATATTATTGCGTTATTAAGGATTCATTTCTTTATACTTGTGGATTGTGATCACAGTAAGAAATCCACTATGTAGTGTTCAATGGTTCAATTCTTCTGCCTTTGCTAATGTGAGCCTGGTAACTGATCTATCCGAACTGTGCTTGATTGGTTAAGCCTGGGCGATGCCTCAGAGCAAAGTGAACAAAAGCTTAGAAAGACAGAGAAGCTGGGCTCGGGATAAACAAGAGTTACAGACATTTTGGGATTGCATGATGATTTTAAAACTCTTGTCAATAAGAAATGAATGTAATCTCTGCTTTGCTCTGGGATATTTAAAAGTTATCTATCAAACTGGCAAAATGCAACATCTGAGTGTCTTTCTGACTGTAACATTAGTGTTCGTCCCATTGTCACAGTGCAAGAGCCAAAAATAATTGCCACTCTCTGAGACCAAAGCATCACTGAATCCAATCGATTGTAGCTCTCAAGTTAAACAAAGCTCTACTGTGATCAGTGGCATTGCTGACCCCTGTTGAACCAGTGTGGGGACGGACTATGTGACACAGAATATCCTGAGGAGAGAGGGTTGAGCTTTGTCAGACATAGTGACAAAGTCCAGCACTCCACAATATCTGTCACTTTGCTTCTCATTCGCATCAAGCCTAATGGCAATATTTTCCTGCCTCACAGCGCCAGGGACCAGGGTTCGATTCTCGGCTTGGGTGACTGTCTGTGTGGTGTTTGCATGTTCTCCCCGTGTCTGCGTGGGTTTCCTCCGGGTGCTCCACTTTCCTCCCACAGTCCAAAGATGTGCAGGTTAGGTGGATTGGCCATGCTAAATTGCCCCTTAATGTCAGGGGGATTAGTGGGGTAAATGCGTGGGGTTACGGGAATAGGACCTAGGGGGGATTGTAGTCAGTGCAGACTCGATGGGCCGAATGTCCTCCTGCTGCACTGTAGGGATTCTGTGAATTCTATGGATTCCTGCAGGCAGATATATGGGCCGGAATTTTACCGCCTTGCCCGCCATGGGAATCATAGAAATCATAGAAACCCTACAGTGTAGAAAGAGGCCATTCGGCCCATCGAGTCTGCACCGACCACAATCCCACCCAGGCCCTACCCCCATATTCCTACATATTTACCCGCTAATCTATCCATCTCAAGACACTAAGGGGCAATTTTAGCATAGCCAATCAACCTAACCCGCACATCTTTGGACTGTGGGAGGAAACCGGAGCACCCGGAGGAAACCCACGCAGACACGAGGAGAATGTGCAAACTCCACACAGACAGTGACCCGAGCCGGGAATCGAACCCAGCTCCCTGGAGCTGTGAAGCAGCAGTGCTAACCACTGTGCTACCGTGCCGCCCAATCGGAGCGGGCGAGCAGTGGACAATGGGAAGGTCCGTTGACCTCGGGCGGGGTTTTACGGTTTCAGGATGAGCAAGGCCGCAAAATCTCACTCATAATCTTGAACCTGCAATGTCGCTTTGGTCATAATGCGCTCCATAAATATGACTACACTGTGATAAACTGTTTTCCATCAACCTCCATTTGCCGAGATGTAAGGCGGGCTTCTCCAGCCGTTCACGCCAGCGGGGTTCTCTGGCTGCAGTGAACAGAGATTTGGCTGAGCACCAAGTTCTCCGTCCTCCCTGGCAGCGGAGGCAGGATGTGAAAGGCCGGAGAATTCCAGCCATAATGAATCTGGAGAGAGGCTGCAGAACTCTATACTACAAAGCAATCTGTACATGGATCACAAAATGTCGATATGCAGATGCAGCAAATTTTGTTTAATTCATTCATGGGGCATGGGCATCACTGGCTGGTCAGTATTTATTGTAAGGAGTCTAACAACACCAGGTTAAAGTCCAACAGGTTTATTTGGTAGCAAACGCCACATCAGTATTTTTTGTCCATCCCTAGTTGCCTGAGGACAGTTGAGAGTTAATCACATCACTGCGGCTCTGGAGTCACATGTAGGCCAGACCGGGTAAGGACAGCAGATTTCCTTCCCTAAAGGACACTAGTGAATCAGATGGGTTTTTCTGACAATCGACAATGGTTTCATGGTCATCAGTAGATTCTTAATTCCTGGGTTTTTTTTAATTGAATTCAAATTCCACCATCTGCCGTGGCAGGATTCGAACCCTGGTCCCCAGAACATTAGCTGAGTTTCGGGATTAATGTTCTGGCAATAATACCGCTAGGCCATTGCCTCCCCAATTAGGGAGACAAATGGAATGTTTGTGGTATTTATTGCAAAGGGAATGGAATATAAAAGTAGGAAAGTTTTCCTGCAGCTGTACTTACAGGGCCTTAAAGCTCATTTATTGGCGTCACAAGTAGGCTTACATTAACATTACAATGAAGTTACTGTGAAAATCCCCTAATCGTCAGACTCCGGCGCCTGTTGAGGTACACTGAGGGGCAATTTAGCATGGCCAATGCATCTAACCAGTACGTCTTTCAGACTGTGGAGGAAACCAAAGCACCTGGAGGAAACCCACGCAGACACGGGGAGAATGTGCAGACTCCACACAGACAGCGGCCCAAGGCGGAATTGAACCCAGGTCCATGGCACTGTGAGGCAGCAGTGCTAACCATTGTGCTACCATGCCAGTGCCCAGTGAGATGACATCTGGAGTTTGGTCGCCTTACTTATGAAAGGATAGAATTGCATTAATCGCAGTTCAGAGAAGGTTCATCCAAATGATTTGTGGAATAAAGGAGTGATCTTATGAGGAAAGGTTGAGCAGGGTAGGCCTACATCCGTTGGAGTTGAGAGGAATGAGAGGTAATCTTACTGAAGCATACAGCTTCCTGAGAGGACTTGCCAGGATGAATGCTGTGGGGATGCTGCCCCTTGTGGGAGAGCCTAGAACCAGGGGAAAATAGTTTAAAAATAAGGGACATCCCATTGAAGATTGAGATGAGGAGGATTTTGTTTTCTCTTTCAAAGTTGTCTTGGCAGTTGAAGTTCTCTTCCTCAGAGAGCAGTGGAGACTGGGTCATTGAATATATTCAAGGCAGAGTTAGACAAATGTTTGATCGACAAGGCAGTCATGAGTTATTGGGGGCAGACGAGAAAGTAGATTTGAGGTGACAATCAGATCAGCCATGATCTTATTGAATGGTGGACCAAGCTTGATGGGCTGAATGGCCTACTCCTGCTCCTAGTTGAGGGGTTCTTGTACCCCAATGTTGCAAAGTTGAAGGTTAATCTTTAGGTTGATGCTCAAAATACAGACCCATATAGTTATGGGGCAATATACTGGCATGGATAGAGAATTGGCTAATGGACAGAGACCAGAGAGTGGGAATGAACAGGTGATTTTTCGGTAGACAGATTGGTACTTGTGGAGTGCCGTGAGAATCTGTGCTGAGGCATCAGCAATTTACAATCTACATTGATGACTTAGATGAAGGGATCGAATGTAATTGTACCCAAGATGATACAGGGCGAAGAGGAAAAGTGAGCTGTGGAAATGACACAAAGGACAAGATCTTAACTTGCGCAAGACTTGTTCATGGGCGTAGAGTTAACAGGCCCCTTGCGTTTGCAAAGGGATTTAGATAAGTTACCAAAAGAGAAATTGCTGGAAAATCTCAGCAGGTCTGGCAGCATCTGTAAGGAGAGAAAAGAGCTGACGTTTTGAGTCTAGATGACCCTTTGTCAAAGCTAAAAGGCAAAGAAAGTGGGAGATATTTATACTGCAGGGGGAGGGGATGAAAGATGAGTCATAGCCACAGAAACCAGGGAAAAGGCTGCTAATGGCAGCCCATAGAGAGAATAAAGGGTGTGAATGGCCAAACAGCAGAGAAGCTGAAATCAGAGGGTAAACTGTGACAGATGGAGATGTGGGGGGAGGGGGGGGGATGGGTGGAAGAGAGGTAAAATTCAGAAAAGGGGGGAAAGGGGAAGCAAAGGAGGAGAAAAGGTAAGGGAAGGGGGATGAAGTAGGAGGAAGGAGTGGGGGGAAGAAAAATAAAGACAATAAAGAAATAAAAGATTGAGAACAGTTAAAAATGAAATGAAAACAAAGGGGTTGAGGTGGGGTCGAGCTAATCATCAGAAGTTGTTGAATTTGATGTTGAGGCTAGAACGCTGTACTGTGCCTCGCCGGAAGATGAGATGCTGTTCTTCCAGTCTTTGTGGCTATGACTCATCTTTCATTCCCTCCCCCTGCAGTATAAATATCTCCCACGTTCTCTGCCTTTTAGCTTTGACAAAGGGTCATCTGGACTCGAAACGTCAGCTCTTTTCTCTCCTTACAGATGCTGCCAGACCTGCTGAGATTTTCCAGCATTTTCTCTTTTGGTTTCAGATTCCAGCATCCGCAGTAATTTGCCTTTATTTAGATAAGTTAGGTAAGTGAGCAATAAGATAGAGTGTAACATGGGAAAATGTGAGGAAGAATGTCAAGAAGGGCAAGAAACTGTTAATGTTGTTTTCAGGAGATTTTGAATGTTCTTGTACACAAAATACAAATTTATATGCGAGCACACATTATTAAACAATCATTGATATGTGTTCTTGTCTTTTGGATTTATTTACCTCATCTCTCTCTGTAACCTCCAGTCGCACAGCTTTGTGACATATCTGCGCTCCTCCACTTCTGCTCTCGATTGTGTGCAGCCCTCATTTCAGTCATTAGCAATGGCACCTTTAGTTGTCTCAGCCCCAAGCTCAGGAATTCCCTTCCTAGAGCTCTCTGCCTCGCTCCCTCCCTCCGAACTTTAAGACACCCTTCAAAGCCCAGCTCTTTGACCAGGCTTCCTGTCCTGGTATCACCCTAAGTGGCTCAGTGTCAAGTTTTGTTTGTCGATGCTTGGGTGGAGTGCCTTGGTATGTCTCACTGCAGAAAGAAGCTATGTAAATGCAAGTTGTTGTAAACTGTGGATGTAAACTCGTTACAAATAAGTATAGTGTCCCGGCCAGTGCTTAACAACCAATTAACAACCTCAAACACAGGTTATCAGGCTAGTGACACAGCACTCCCAACCCCAAAGCTGTTGGTGGGATCTTTCTATGCGTAGAATGGTTCCTGCATTTGTCTACCAAACTGACAGAACTCCAAATGCCATTCAGTGTCTCACTGAGGATGGCTATCGGCATTCGTTCCCGCTCATCTTTCTTGAAACATTAGGGGAGGCGATGGGTTAATGGTGTCATCACTAGACTATTAATCCCGAAACTCACCTAATGTTCAGGGGACCTGGGTTCGAATCCCGCCACGGCAGATGGTGGGATTTGAATTCAATATTTTTAAAAATCTGGAATTAAGAATCTACTGATGACCATGGAACCGTTGCCGATTGTCAGAAAAACCCATCTGGTTCACTAATGTCCTTCAGGGAAGGAAATCTGACGTCCTTACCTGGTCTGGCCTGCATGTGACTCCAGAGCTGCAGAAATGTGGTTGACTCTCAACTGCCCTCCAAGGGCAACTAGGGATGGGCAATAAATGCTGGCCAGCCAGTGACGCCCATGTCCCACGAATGAATAAAAAAAAGTGAAAGTAGAATAACTTGCACTGATGTTGTTGTTGTATTTCTTTGGGCTCTTTCATAACCTCCAGATGTTCGAGGGCACTTCACAAACCATGAAGCGCTTCTGAAGTGCAATCACTGTTGCAATATAATGCGCTGGGCAATTTGTTGGACTAGGGTCCCACAAGCATCAACGAGGTATTGACCAGAAAATTAATTTCTGATGATTTTGATCAAGGAATAAATAATTGGCCAGAGTCCCGGGGGAGACCTCCTCTATCACCCCCTCCTGCTCTTCTTCTGACATTGCCGTAAGATCCATTATGTCCAATTCAGAGGGCAAGTGGGGCCCACAATGCAACACTTCATTGATGTAATGTGGCGCTGAATGCCGGAAAGCTTCGAGCAGGAAGCAGTTGCCACATCTCAACCACCATTCAATTCAGGAACTTAAGCCACAAGGAAAGGCTGCGGAAATTAAGTCATTCTCATTGTCTTTAGAAAAGGGAAGCCTTTGAACAAGTGGTGTTCAAATTTGCAAAGTTGAAGCAAAAATTGATCCCGGCAAATAGACGCAGAATAAAAATTTGGGGGAACATCTGTCACATGGACAGTGCAAGGGGTCATAGGCTGCGCCTCTGAGAGAGCGAGGGTTTGTGGGATTTGGCGAGAAGGTGGGAGTTTCAGCAGGGTTTTGAAACGTTCTTGTCTTTTTTCTTTCGTTTGTTTTCTTGAAAGGAATGTCAAATAAAATGCTTGGCTGAGTGACAGAGCAAAGTGCAGCTGTCTCAAGCAGAAGATTGGTACCTGTGGCTGGTACCCGATGTACAAGTCAATGAAAAACAGCTTGGACTTCATCTACACTCAAATCAGCCAGATCGCATCCAACCACGTTGTGTCACATCCCATCAAACCAGCTACACATTAGTCCCGACGACCAGACATTCCTGAGGGATTGGATAGAAAAGTTAGACTTAACCTGAGCCCATGCTATTCCCACACAAAATTACTGAGAGATGGTGAAGGCCGCATCTCACTTTCAGCCTGATTCAGTTGTCCTTCCCTCTTCAGAAAGATAGACTCACCTCACTCCGATAAAGTGAAGAGATCAAAAAACATTGACGAGGAAAAGGCAGTTCTCTCAAACAAACTATTCCTCAGCACAATAAATATAAAATGGTGCTGCATGGATCATATTGTCATACAGTACAGAATGAGGCCATTCAGCCCATCGCAACTGTTTCAATTCTTTGAAAGAGCTATCTGATTAATCCCACTCCTCCACCAACTTGCAAACCTTTTTCCTTATCAAATATTTATCCAATTTATATTTATATTTGTTGATTGGTGTCACAATGCAACTATTTCTATTCCTGCAGACATGGAGATGCCACGTTGGCAGAAAGTTCTGACTGACGTGGACATCAGAATTGCTGTTTGCCGGAGTACATTTCCATCCGTAACTTCAGTGCAAATTCCACTAGCTGCGTTTAGTGGGATCTCATGAATCTGCTGCCGATGGAGCAGCGGTAACTCTGATCAAACTCCCACAGTTAGTTCCAAGGTACGCCAATGCATTACTTTAAAAAATCTTAAATTATATGAAGATGCAGATTTAAGAGAGTTGACAAAAAAAAGCAATGGCAGCATGGGAAAAAAAACATTTTTTTGGTTAAAGTCTGGAATGCACTGACTGAGAATGTAATGGAGGCAGGTCCAATCGAGACTTTCGAAAGGGATTATATTGTTATCAGAAAAGAAAGAATGTGCAGGATTATGGGAAGAAGGTGGGCCAATGGTAGGAAGAGAATTGCTCATTTAGAGAGTTAGTACAAACACAATGGAGGCAATCTTACCAAACAGATTCAAAGTGCCGAATGAGCGTGAATGCGGAAGAGAATCGTGCCTATTTTTGGGGGGAGTTCCCAGATACAATCGTACGGCACTTTTGAAAAATAAATAAGGCAAAGTGTGATTCTCACCAGTAGGGGGAGTGAAGAGAGTCTATTCATGCCAGGAAGCTGGCGCTGACTGCTAGAGGGCGCTATTGCTCATGCACCCTGATCTCCCAGTGCACTGTGTACAAGCGTGCACAGTGCACTGGGAAATCTGTCACCCCCCCCCATCCTCCTGGATATTGCACCCCCAATGACAAAGTTATCACGTCTGGTCCCCGTTGGTGTCGAGCTGGTAAGATGGACTCTGTCCACTCCCCCTACTGGCGAGAATCACGCTTTGCCTCATTTTTTTTCTCAGTGCCATCCTATTGCATTTGGGAGCTCGCCCAGAAAATGGGTGCGATTCTCTCCCATTTCCATGCTCATTCAGCACTTAGTATTTGTTTGGTAAGATCTCCCTCCATGAGTCAAATGTCCTCCTTCTGTGCTGTAAGCATTGTGTGATTTAGTGAATTAAACCCAGTGCCATCTTGGCTTAGAATGTTTTGGGCACCAAACCTACCCTGCTGGGGTATGAACTCCCACAGCGATTTCCCCTGCACCACCACTGAGACTTTGTGGAAACCCTGGGAGTAATAGCACAGGCAGCAACTGGTTCACTTTTCTTGGGATTTTCACAACTGTTCCACCGAGTCACAGAGAGGAACTCAGGCAAGAATCCGCCCTCCCCATTGCCCCCCTGGAACTTGGGCTCTTAGTCAAGCCTGAAGGTTTAACACAGTACCGCAACACGACCTGACTCAATGATTTGAATACTCCCGCTGCTGCTGTTCCCCCTTTCTCCTCATAGAAAGGATATTATTAAACTAGAAAGAGCGCAGAAAAGATTTACTTGGATGCTACCGGGACTTGATGGTTTGAGTTATAAGGAGAGGCTGGATAGACTGGGAGTTTTTTCCCTGGAGCGTAGGAGGCTGAGGGGTGGCCTTATAGAGGTCTATAAAATAATGAGGGGCACAGATCAGCTAGATAGTCAACATCTTTTCCCAAAGGTAGGGGAGTCTAAAACTAGAGGGCATAGGTTTAAGGTGAGAGGGGAGAGATACAAAAGAGTCCAGAGGGGCAATTTTTTCACACAGAGGGTGGTGAGTGTCTGGAACAAGCTACCAGAGGTAGTAGTAGAGGCGGGTACAATTTTGTCTTTTAAAAAGCATTTAGACAGTTACATGGGTAAGATGGGTATGGAGGGGTATGGGCCAAATGCGGGCGATTGGGACTTACTAAGGGGTTTTTAAAAAAATGGTGGCATGGACAAGCTGGCCTGAAGTGCCTGTTTCCATGCTGTAAATCACTATGACTCTTGGCACTCCATCCTCCCCACATTGGGTCCTTAAGTTTAGCTGCCCTATCCTCGGTTGACTAAGATGTGGAGTTGCCGGCGTTGGACTGGAGTAGGCACAGTAAGTAGTCTTACAACAATAGGTTAAAGCCCAACAGGTTTATTTGGCAGCACAAGCTTTTGGAGCGCTGCCCCTTCATCAGGTGAGTCACCTGATGAAGGGGCAGCGCTCCGAAAGCTCGTGCTACCAAATAAACCTGTTGGACTTTAACCTGATGTTGTGAGACTCGTTGACTAACACTGACTCTTCCTGCCTGCCCTACCTGACCCTGGCACATGAAATTCAAAACCCGTGCCCTGCTCTATAATTCAGTCCAAGCCATTTACGCATGCACGCTCAGAGGGGGCGAGGCCAGAGTTGTAGCATTTCCACTGGGCTAGTAATCCCATGGCTTAGACTAATGATCTAGGGACACGGGTTCAAATCCCACCACAGCAGCTGGTGGAATTTAAGCCCGGCCAATAAATCTGGAATCGAAAGCTGTGTGTGCACATTAACCCATGACTGCCTAACTCAGGAGTCAGCTGAGTCAAGGCCGAGTCTGTTTGCTGTTAAAAGCAACAAAAACCATTCCCCAAATTTTACAAGAGCCACCCCATTCCTGAGTTTTGTGACGGACATTTATAATTGACATAACGAGTTGTTTCCTGTAGCTTTGTGTGTTCATCGCATTGTGAATAAATGGTGGCATTTACCTAACCCTGTAAAAGTTCTAAGCCAAGCTGGTGATATTCCGTCAGTGGGAGTGACGGAAATCAAATCTTCATAAATTCTGGTATTTGATTTACTGGATTTAGGCTAATCGTTAACCCCAGACCATGATGCACCACTGAAACGGTGCGTCTTGTAAAATGGATCCTTCAGGATCGAGAGGGTTAAAATTCACTCACTCAAACCACTGTAAAAGCATTGAAAGTGAAAACAGTGATTTAATTGTGAGGACCATATTTATGATTAGGCCGAGGGACAAAGGTCTTTTATTGTAGCGTTGGGAGACTCAACGCCAAGTCGAAGAATGCACAAGCACAGAGCCTCCAGGTGCCATCAGGCCCGAGGCTTTGTCAGTGTGTGTGGTGTTAGGAAGACCAACCAGGTAAGGAGTTACGTGGCTTTAAAGGCACTTTGCTGAAGGGAATGTTCCAGTGGCTCCAGTGGGTAGCTTTCGTACCTTTGAATTCTGAAGGTTATGGGTTCGGTCCCCTCTCCAGAAGCTGTATACAAAAATCTAAATACTTCAGCCCAGCGCTGAGGGAAGATGATGTGTTAGGTTTTGGATGTGAGATTAAATTGAAACTCTGGCTTCTCATTGGGAGATGTGTAAGTTCCCATGGTGTTATTTTGAGGTGGGGAGTTACCATGTTGCTGTTTGCCAGAGCTTGGAGACACAAATTGACTGCCTTTCCTACATTACAACAGCAACCATATGCTTCGGAAGTACTTTATTGGCTGCATTCATGCCACACAAGTGCCAAGCAATGGCCATCTCAGAAAGAGTGATTCTAAAGATGTCCCCTTGACATTCACTGACATTACCATCACTGATCAATCCCCCACTATCAACAGGTTATCACTGACCAGCAACCGAACTAGACCAGCCATATAAATACTGTGCCTACAAGGGCAGATCAAAGGCTGGGAATCTTGCAACAAGTAACTCACCTCCTGACTCCCCAAAACCAGTCCATCATCTCCAAGGAACTAGTCAGGAGTGTGGTGGAACACTCTCCCCTTGCCTGGATGAGTGCAGCTCCAACAACACTCAGGAAGCTCGATACCACCCAGGGACAAAGCACCCACTTGACTGGCACCCCATCCACCACCTTCAACATCCACTCCCTCCAACATCGACACACTGGCAGCAGGGTACAGATACCAGACCACTTACCCAGCATCCCGCAATCTGAAGGACCTGAATTCCAGTTACATTTAAAGCTGGCAACACAGTTCCTGTATATACCATCTCCATAATGCACTGCAGCAACTCACTGCAGCTTCATTGACAGACACACACTGCTACCACCTTAAAGGACAAGGGCAGCAAATACCTGGGAACACCAGCACCTACAAGTTACCCTTTAAGTCACACTGTATCCTGACATGGAAATATATCGCCGCTCCTTCACTGTCGCTAAGTCAAAATCCTGGAAGCCCTGCCCTAACTGCACTGTGAGTGCACTTACACTGCGTGAACTGCAGCAATTCAGGAAGACAGCTCACCACTACCTCCTCATTCCTCTGGAGTTTAGAAGAATGAGAGGCGACCTTATTGAGACATCTCAGATTCTCAGGGGGCTTGACACTGAGAGGGTGTTTCCCCTTGTGGGAGAGTCTAGGACCAGAGGGCATAATCTCAGAGTAAGGGGTCGTTAATTTAAGACAGAAATGAGGATGATTTTTTTTTCCCTGAGGGGCGTGAATCCGTGGAATTCTTCACCGCAGAGTGCTGTAGAGTTGGGTCATTGAGTACGTTCAAGGCTGAGATCGATAGGTTTTTAATCAGTAAGGGAATCAAGGGCTTTGGGGATAAGGCGGGAAAGTGGAGTTGAGGATTATCATATCAGATCAGTCATGATCTCACTGAATGATGGAGCAGACTCGATGGGCCGAATGGCCTACTTTTGCTTCGACAGAGAACAAAGAACAATATAGCACAGGAACAGGCCCTTCAGCCCTCCAAGCCTGCGCCGATAATGATGCCTGTCTAAACTAAAGCCGTACGCACTTACGGAGTCCGTATCCTTCCATTCCCATCCTGTTCATGTATTCGTCTAGTTGCCCCATAAATGCCGCTATCGTACCTGCTCCCACCACCTCCCCAGGCAGCGCATTCCAGACATTCACCACCCTCTGTGTAAAAAAACTTGCCTCGCACATCTCCTCTAAACTTTTCCCCGCGCACCTTAAACCGATGTCCCCGAGTAAATGACTTTTCTATCCTAGGAAAGAGCATCTGACTATCCACTCTGTCCGTTCCACTCATAATCTTGTAAACCCCAGGTCGCCCCTCAACCTCTGTCGTTACCATGAGAACAAACCGAGTTTATCCAACCTCTCCTCATAGCTAATATCCTCCAGACCAGGCCACATCCTGGTGGACCCCTTCTGTACCCTCTTCAAAGTATCTTATGGTCTTATCAAGGAAGTTAAGGGATGGGCAATAAATGCTGGCCGAGCCAGCCATGCCCAGACTTTTTGAATAAAGTGCTTTGGGGCATTCAGTGTGGGTGAAAAGTCTTATATAAATGCAGCTTCTCTTTACCCTTTTCTGAAGAGAGGAAAGGAAAAACGGAATAATGTTAAAACAGCTGGAGATAATTGGAAAAATGGTCACATGAGGAACAACATCAGGAGGAGTAGTTTGATCGAGCTAAGTGGAAGGGAGCTGAATTAAGATGAACACAGTATCTGCAGAGAGATCCCTGGGGTTAATGGCTGTATGCACTGATACTAATTAAGCTCCCTCACACTGACAAGCTCAGTGGCTCCATGAATTCAGTTCCATGATGTCATTAGTGTTCAATGTGTAAACAAAAGTATTCAATCGACCAAAAACAGATCTTGACAAAAATATTTTTTTCCAGCATGTATCTCTGATTAAACTATCGTTTGACATTTGGTACGAAAATGAACTTACATCACTGCTTGCTTCACCGCTCTCAGAACATGATAACAACACCACTGGCTTGTATTTATTATTGTGTCTTTAATGTAGTAATGGAACCAACGTGCTGCCGTTAAAAACCACTTCCCCATCACAGACCCCGCAGCCCGCCCGGCTTCAACCGGCCACGCCAACATTGGGCACTTCTCAACCCTTCCAGCACTAGCCAAGGCCTCTGCGCACTGTATCGGCACAACTGGGATCTTGCAGGGACCCAGACTGTGCTGTTGTGCTCCCCAATCAATGACTCACACCCTTGAAGAGTGCCCCCGACAAAAGGCATCAAAACGTTTTAAAAGGTCTGCCCTTCACAACACACACTCCTGCACATGCACACACAAGCACAAGGCAGTTGTTTCCTTAGCCAAATTAAAGTTCAATGCTAAAGGGGAAAAAAAATACAGAGTTCATTGTTTGACTGGAATAGCTTTTTCTCCAGGTTAATCTTAAAGTTCCAGGGTGGATGCCCATGTGTAACTGCAATTACTGAAGACAATTCCTTCTTACAAAAGATAATCAATCTTTTCCAGAAATCTTTGATCTTTGTACCTCAGGTTCCTCGCAAGGTCAATTCCCAATCTCTGTGCTGGAGTTTTAAATGGTAAAGTGATAGGGCTTTGACTCGAGGGAGGGGCAGGCATTTACTGCCCCACTTGCACCTTCTTCTAGACGACTGTTTTAGGAGCTTATCATAGAATCACTACAGTGCAGACGGAGGCCATTCAGCCTATCGAGTCTGCACTGACTCTCAACATAGTTTCTTACCCAGGCCCATCCCCGTAACCCCACGTATTTACCTGGTTAATCCCCCTAACCATCTTGGGACACTAAGAGGCAATTTAGCATGGCCAATCAACCTAACCCGCACATCTTTGGACTGTGGGAGGAAACCGGAGCACCCGGAAGGAAACCCACGCAGACACGGGGAGAACGTGCAAACTCCACACAGGTGGTCACCCAAGGTTAGGATCGAACCCGGATCACTGGTGCTGTGAGGCAGCGGTGCTAATCACTGTGCCACCCTTATATTAAAGGAGATTTCAAAAAAAGTTACACTGGTCCCATGATCTCTCTCTCTCTCCTTAATGTTTTCAGAAGGTATTTGCTCCGCTAATATCTGGACAGGCCATCGCTTCTGTTTCATTGCTGAGGTAATTAGAATAATTTGTCTCGGCCATTAACTTCTGAATATCCATTATCTTGATGAGATCGTAAGAACACTTTTCCATGTAGCTGTTGTCCTAGTAGACTTTCTGTCTCCACTTGAGAGGTAGCCTTGTAGAAATATAAGTAGGAGATCCAGTTCAATTTGCATAAACCTTTTGAAGTAGTTCTTGACATCACATCAGCAAGACATAAGATAGAAGGATCCTGTGGCATGTCTGAATTGTAACTCACATTGGAACTTTCTGAAACTGGCCAACTTGCAATACCAGATGTCAGCGGACTTGTGGCAGCCATCTTAAGTCAGTGTCTTTTCTTGCTTTTAAGAAGTCTTTCTGAACAATCCAATATATACTTGACGAGCCAATGAAGTTACAGATTGATATCACTCACGCACAAGTCACATTGTTCTGATACCATTAGCCACTGTGTTTTCAGTTGTCTTGGCTCTCAACTTGGTATTCCTTCCCTAAACCGCTTTGCGACACCACCTCGCTCTCTCTCTTCCATTGTAGCTTTTTAAAACCTATCTCTTTGACAAAGCTTTTGGTGACTTGTCCTGACAGCTCTTTCCATGGCTGCGTGTCAACATTATTTTTTATTCATTCGTGGGACATGGGAGTCGCTGACTGGCCAGCATTTATTGCCCATCCCTAGTTGCCCTTGAACTGAGTGACTTGCTAAGCTTTTTCAGAGGTTACTTGAGAGTCAACCACATTGTGTGAACAGCTGGAGAATTCCGGCCTTAACCTGTCCCAAAAACAGAAAATGCTGGAGAAACTCTGCAGGTCTGACTGCATAGCGTCATAGAGTCATAGAGGTTTGCAGCATGGAAACAGGCCCTTCAGCCCAACTTGTCCATACCGCCTTTTATTTTAAAACCCCGAAGCTAATCCCAATTGCCCACATTTGGCCCATATCCCTCTATACCCATCGTACCCATGTAACTGTCCAAATGCTTTTTAAAACATAAAATTATACCCGCCTCTACTACTACCTCTGGCAGCATGTTCCACACACTCACCACCCTCTGTGTGAAAAAATTGCCCCTCTGGACACTTTTGTATCTCTCCCCTCTCACCTTAAAAATATGCCCTCTAGTTTTAGACTCCCCGACCTTTGGGAAAAGATATTGACTATCTACCTTGTCTATGCCCCTCATTATTTTATAGACTTCTATAAGGTCACCCCTCAGCCTCCTACGCTCCAGAGAAAAAAGTCCCAGTCTATTCAGCCTCTCCTCATAACTCAAACCATCAAGTCCTGGTAGCATCCTAGTAAATCTCTTCTGCACTCTTTCTAGTTTAATAATATCCTTTCTATAATAGGATGACCAGATTTGCACACAGTATTCCAAGTGTGGCCTCACCAATGTCTTGTACAACTTTAACCAAGACGTCCCAACTCCTGTATTCAATGTTCTGACCGATGAAACCAAGCATGCTGAATGCCTTCTTCACCACTCTGTCCACCTGTGACTCCACTTTCAAGGAGCTATAAACATGTACCCTTAGATCTCTTTGTTCTGTAACTCTCCCCAACGCCCTACCATTAACTGAGTAAGTCCTGCCCTGGTTCAATCTACCAAAATGTATCACTTCGCATTTGTCTAAATTAAACTCCATCTGCCATTCGTCAGCCCACTGGCCCAATTGATCAAGATCCTGTTGCAATTGGAGATAACTTTCTTCACTGTCCACTATGCCGCCAATCTTGGTGTCATCTGCAAACTTACTAACCATGCCCCCTATATTCTCATCCAAATCATTAATATAAATGGCAAATAACAGTGGGCCCAGCACTGATCCCTGAGGCACACCGCTGGTCACAGGCCTCCAGTTTGAAAAACAACTCTCTACAACCACCCTCTGGCTTCTGTCAAGGACAGTAAGAAGTTTAACAACACCAGGTTAAAGTCCAACAGGTTTATTTGGTAGCAAAAGCCACACAAGCTTTCGAGGCTCTGAGCCCCTTCTTCAGGTGAGTGGGAATTCTGTTCACAAACAGAACTTATAAGACACAGACTCAATTTACATGAATAATGGTTGGAATGCGAATACTTACAACTAATCCAGTCTTTAAGAAACAAAACAATGGGAGTGGGGAGAGCATCAAGACAGGCTAAAAAGATGTGTATTGTCTCCAGACAAGACAGCCAGTGAAACTCTGCAGGTCCACGCAACTGTGGGAGTTACAAATAGTGTGACATAAATTCTGATTCTAGGATCGCATGATAAAGACTCAGGAGGAAAAAAGCAGAAATATTTATGTGAAATAGTGTGACATAAACCCAATATCCCGGTTGAGGCCGTCCTTGTGTGTGCGGAACCTGGCTATCAGTTTCTGCTCCGCGACTCTGCGCTGTTGTGTGTCGCGAAGGCCGCCTTGGAGAACGCTTACCCGAATATCAGAGGCCGAATGCCCGTGACCGCTGAAGTGCTCCCCAACAGGAAGAGAACAGTCTTGCCTGGTGATTGTCGAGCGGTGTTCATTCATCCGTTGTCGCAGCGTCTGCATAGTTTCCCCAATGTACCATGCCTCGGGACATCCTTTCTTGCAGCGTATCAGGTAGACAACGTTGGCCGAGTTGCAAGAGTATGTACCGTGTACCTGGTGGATGGTGTTCTCACGTGAGATGATGGCATCTGTGCCATCGACACAGATGCCATCATCTCACGTGAGAACACCATCCACCAGGTACACGGTACATACTCTTGCAACTCGGCCAACGTTGTCTACCTGATACGCTGCAAGAAAGGATGTCCCGAGGCATGGTACATTGGGGAAACTATGCAGACGCTGCGACAACGGATGAATGAACACCGCTCGACAATCACCAGGCAAGACTGTTCTCTTCCTGTTGGGGAGCACTTCAGCGGTCACGGGCATTCGGCCTCTGATATTCGGGTAAGCGTTCTCCAAGGCGGCCTTCGCGACACACAACAGCGCAGAGTCGCGGAGCAGAAACTGATAGCCAGGTTCCGCACACACAAGGACGGCCTCAACCGGGATATTGGGTTTATGTCACACTATTTCACATAAATATTTCTGCTTTTTTCCTCCTGAGTCTTTATCATGCGATCCTAGAATCAGAATTTATGTCACACTATTTGTAACTCCCACAGTTGCGTGGACCTGCAGAGTTTCACTGGCTGTCTTGTCTGGAGACAATACACATCTTTTTAGCCTGTCTTGATGCTCTCCCCACTCCCATTGTTTTGTTTCTTAAAGACTGGATTAGTTGTAAGTATTCGCATTCCAACCATTATTCATGTAAATTGAGTCTGTGTCTTATAAGTTCTGTTTGTGAACAGAATTCCCACTCACCTGAAGAAGGGGCTCAGAGCCTCGAAAGCTTGTGTGGCTTTTGCTACCAAATAAACCTGTTGGACTTTAACCTGGTGTTGTTAAACTTCTTACTGTGTTTACCCCAGTCCAACGCCGGCATCTCCACATTCTGTCAAGGAGCCAATTTTGTATCCATTTAGATACCTCACCCTGGATCCCGTGAGATTTAACTTATGCAACAACCTACCATGTGGTACCTTGTGGAGCATCTGTGGAGAGAGAATAGAGCCAACGTTTCGAGTCTGGATAACTCTTTGTCAGAACTGCCTCCCTCTCACAGACCTTCCATTTTGTCCTTCTCCCCATCCTGCTTATCATAGAATCTCTACAGTGCAGAAGGAGACCATTCAGCCCATCGAGTCTTCACCGGCTCTCCAACGGAGCATCTTACCCAGGCCCACTCCCTATCCCCATAACCCCGTGCACTTAACACAGCTAATCCACCTAACCTACACATCTTTTATTCAATTCGTGGGACATGGGTGTCACTAGCTAGCCAGCATTTATTGCCCATCCCTAGTTGCCTGAGGGCAGTTGAGAGTCAACCACATTGCTGTGGCTCTGGATTCACATGTAGACCAGACCAGGTAAGGACGGCAGATCTCCTTCTCTAAAGAGCATTAGTGAACTAGATGGGTTTTTCGACAATTCCCTACTCCTTCCTTTCCAATGGTTCCTTCCCAGAGCTGGGTGTCCTTTCTGACCCTGGTGTTGAAGTCCCCAAGGAAGATGATCTTGTTTTCCTCAGGAGTGTTGGAGACTATGGTGTCCAAGGGTGGAGCAGAAGCCTTCTTTGGACTCATCATTGGCATCAGGGGTTGGGGCGTAGGCACTCACAGCCATTGCCTGTTGGTTCCTGGCAAGTTGTATTCTCACAGTCATTTCCCTGCCACCTCTCGCCGATGGCCACAGAGCTTGTCTGTGTGTGGAGTGTGTTGGTTTCCTCTTTGTAGATACCTGGTGCGGGACATCTTTTAACGTGGGTGTACCATTGCACATCAGCAGATGCAGAGTCTTTGGCATGATTGTAGGTCCAGTTCCAGTGGCAAGGGAACCTCAACAGGGGATCTCCCTACAGTTGCAGCCTTCATCCGCCATTGCAGCCACTGATACTATGAGGGTATCTTTACCCTGATCCACTGTTGAGGATTTGTTTTAGATTGCACTTTATCCGGTTCCTCCCCTCCGATCTTACTGTCATGGGTGACCCTGCCAGGAGTCCCAGACCCCTGACAGCTTCACTCTCGGGATTAGTGGAACAGTCAAGCCTCCACACACAGCAAGGTGGCAATCCAAGGGCAATATTACCGAGGTGGCCTTACTTCAAAAAGTAAGTCACATAAAGTGAAGTGCTTTGGGGAGTCCTGAGGTCGTGTTTGAGGATAAACATTAGGCTGTTTAGAAGAATTGTTAAAGGTCCCATGGGATAATTCATGTGAAAAGGAAGGGAGGTGCTTAGTTTTTTTTAGTGATTTTGATAGAGGAACATAAAATGGATGGGACCCGAGGGAGAAATACCCTTGTCTTCATCAGAATTGCCTCGTGGGGCCTTCTGCACCTACCTGAGAGGTATTTCATCCAAAGGGGAGGCCATGGCCTAGTGGTATTATCGCTAGACTATTAATCCAGGAAACTCAGTTAATGTTCTGGGGGACATGGGTTCGAATCCCGCCACGGCAGATGGTGGAATTTGAATTCAACAAAAAATATCTGGAATTAAGAATCTACTGATGACCACGAAACTGTTGTTGATTGTCAGAAAAACCCATCTGGTTAGAGGAACTGTGGGGAAAACCACAAGCAATGACTATAATGATAAAGGAGAGCAAGCAAATGCATCCAAAATAATTTGCACCGATGCACGTGCTCAAGATTCAAGTACACCACTTCAGTTTGTAGACGCCTCACTTATAAATCCTTTGGTCGTTACCCAGGATAATGCATCAGCAATGGTAGGATTTTTTATCTTCCACTATACTAGCCTCTAGTTTTTTTTATCTTTGAACTTTTTTCATCTGCCAGTTGTTATCTTTTGTAAATAACTCACTCCATCACTCAAAATGTTTACATCTTCCTGCAGTTAAAGTTTTATGTAGACCTAAAAATAAATTAAGTTCTTTTCAGTTAACCAGAAACTGTAGGGATTCTGCTAGAGTTCAGTGGGCCTCAGATCTACTATCCTATCTACTGTACTATCTTATGGCTTTGCTGGAGTCCTAGTCCTGGAACCATCATTTTATTAACCTGCAAAATCTTGATCAATGTTCCTGACTTTGCATTTCCTGGGAGGGAAGTGTTAGTAGCAGTGAAGACCAAGGTATATCCCCTATTGGACGGTGATGGCTATCACGAGGGGACATAGCTTTAAATTGAGGGGTGACAGATATAGGACAGATGTCAGAGGTAGGCTTTTTACTGAGAGAGTAGTAAGGGCGTGGAATGCCTTGCCTGCAACAGCAGTGGGCTCGCCAACATTAAGGGCATTTAAATGGTCATTGGATAAACATATGGATGATATAGTGTTGGTTAGATGGGCTTCAGATTGGTTTCACAGGTCGGTGCAACATCGAGGGCCGAAGGGCCTGTACCGCGCTGTAATGTTCTATGTTCTATGTTCTATGTTCACTAATGTCCTTTAGTGAAGGAGATCTGCCATCTTTATCTGGTCTGGCCTACATGTAACTCCAGAGCCACAGCAGCAATGTGGTTGACTCGCCTCTGCCCTCCAAGGGCAACTAGGGATGGGCAATAAATGCTGGCCCAGCCAGCGATGCCCATGTCCCACAAATGAATAAAAACAGCATCGCTGACAATGGGGCAGCCCTGCTGTATTGCACTAGAATTATAGATGGTCACGGGTGGGGCTTGAACCCACGACCTTCGGACTCAGGAACACGAGTCCTACGGCCGCACTGGCCGCGTATCGGCCTTCATTAAAATCCCGAGCTGATGATTTCCAACGTTAAGTTTGAATAAGCGCAGCCTCAGTCTGTGGATTCAGGGAGTGGAGGGGGTAAACCAAACCCCACAAAGGGCGAAACTATCCGGCGTTGTCAGTGCAGAGGAAGAACAAGAAACCCAAAAGGGAGAGAACGAGGGAGGGAGGGAGAGAGCGGCACTGACGTAGGGAGGCGCAAAGCCTCCTCGCTACAACAAATCGCTTGTCCTGTAATCATCATAAACTCGCAACCCCCGCAATTGTTTATAAGCAAGAGGTGTTCATTACCGTGAAGAATAATGTCCCTCTGGTACCGCAGTCCTTTAATAGGACCCTTCACAAATGAAGCAACTCTACTGCAGAGACAACCAATTATTCAGAGCAGCTTTGTTTGATATATTTACAACAGCGGGTTAATTTATGGCATTTGAGGGAGCTCCGAGCTGCGACATTTGCACACTCTGTAGTTTATGGATGATGAGGTGTCATAGCCAGCCCATTCTGACCACCGATTAGCGAATTACAATGGCCAGAGGGAGGCAAAGCAGCAGAATTGAAACAATGTCAGCCTTCGAATAAGGAACGTTTGCAGCAGCCTTTGGGAATCTGAGGTGTATGATGGAAATCGTGGACACGCGCAGCGGGTCAGGCAGCATCCGGGGACGGAGAGAAACAGGAGGCCATCCATTGAAAAGTTATCGACCTCAAACTTTGGCCGGGATTCTGTGTCCCCTCCCCCACCTCCCCAGTGTGACGGTTTTACCGTCCGCAGAGGCGGCTCACCATTGGGCAGCCGGTTTCCTAGCCTTAGGTTACAAGGTTTATTTATTTATTTATTATTGTCACAAGTAGGCTTACAATGAAGTTCCTGTGAAAATCCCCTAGTCGCCACACTCCGGCGCCTGTTCGGGTACACTGAGGGAGAATTTAGCACGGCCAATGCACCTAACCAGCACGTCTTTCGGACTGCGGGAGGAAACCGGAGCACCCGGAGGAAACCCACGCAGACACGGGGAGAACGTGCAGACTTCACACAACAGTGACCCAAGCCAGGAGTCGAACCCTAGTCCCTGGCGCTGTGAGGCAGCATTGCTAATCAGTGTGCCGCCCACTAGGGTGGTAAGCGGTCTGGAGGGAACTTCCGGGGGGGGCAGGAAATAAAGGGCAGGGACAGTGGCAGGGGTGTTGAGGATGGCAGGAGAAGGATAGGGCAGGGCGGGTGGAGGTGAGGAGGAGAGTGGAATGGAATCAGAGGAGGGGTGTTGCAGAGGAGTTTGTGAGGGCAATTCTCAGTAGGCCTGTGTCAACCTATGGACAACATGCTGGATAAACTCATAAAACATCTTGGGACTTGCTGGCAAGCTGCCGAGACAGGGGTAAGGGGCTCTCAACAAGCACTCATCCCAATGCTGCTGTGTTATATCCAAACTCGCACTAACCTCCCTCATTAGCTCTGTACTCAATAGCCTACATTGGCTCTCAGGCCAGTAACACCGCATTTTTCAACTTGGCTACCATGTTTCTTACATATTACACCAGTGGCTATCCTTCAAAAGATGTAAAGAACTTTGAGCCGTCTGAATAGGTGAAAGGCGCCATTTCAATGCAAGGATTTTCTTCCTTTCCATCTTTCAAAGAACTTCAATTTCTTCCAGCAAGCCTCTCTTTAGTTCAAACAAAAGACCGAGTGTGTAATCCCCTCCATCCTTACACCAGCAGTGTCCTGTGAGGGGAGGTTGTTATATTTGAGTGCGGGCCCTCTGTTGGGACAGGGACGGTGTTGCAGAATCCTGAGACAACTCGCACCGAGCTGGAACCCTCTCAGGCCAAGCTTCGAGACACACAATAGGCAGTCAAGAAACTCCCATGACAAGGATTTTCTACTTTGTTTCCTAGATTTATGATGTACAGAGCGTCCAGTACATTGGCAAAAATATAACAAAGTCACCTTGACAAAGATATTTTTTGTTTGCAAATTGTTCTAGTACTCCATGTTGAGGCCTGTGATAAATCATCAATGGTTCATAAACCTCCCTGCAAAATCTCCTTCAGGGCAGGCCAGAATTGTTCTTCTTGGAAGTGAAGGGCAGCTGACTAAAATGTAACGCATGTTTTAAACTAGAACTAATAAAGACTTCACCTTCTCTATTCTTTTAATTTGAAGCCATCCTACTCCCCTCCCATTTGGGCGAGGGATGAGGTAAGATGGAGTAATGGAATCATAGAATCCCTACAGTGCAGAAGGAGGAGATTTGGCCCATCGAGTCTGCACCGACCACAATCCAATCCAGGCCCTATCCCCATAACCCCATGCATTTACCCTAGCTAGTTCCCCTGACACGAAGGGGCAATTTACCATTGGCCAATCCACCTAACCTGCACATCTTTGGACTGTGGGAGGAAACCGGAGAACCCGGAGGAAACCCACGCAGACACGGGGAGAATGTGCAGACTCCACACAGGCAGTGACCCAAGCCGGGAATGGAACCTGAGTCCCTGGCGCTGTGAGGCAGCAGTGCTAACCACTGTACCACCGTGCCAGCCCAGAGTTGAGGGGCAGGTGCTGGTGGTGTGGTGGGAAGGAGGGAGTGAATGAGATTGTTGGCCCTCTCCTTGGTCTCTGTGACCGAGATAATTATGGGGTGGCTTTTAAACATTTTGAAGGGAGTTTTCCCGTCCTGCCCGTCACGGGAATTGTAGCAGGCGGGGGTATGGGGGGGTGGTGGGGTGCGAACGATGCAAAGGTCCGTTGATCCCGGGCAGAATTTTCCGGTTTTGGGGCGAGCGCGGCTGGAAAATCTCACTCTTTGTCAATAAATTGCCAAGTTCTGCTGCTAAGGTAATCTTGCAGAAGTCGCCATGGTGTAACTTGGATTCATTAAAAATCTGAAATTAAAAGTCTAGCGATGACCATGAAACCATTGCCGATTGTCATAAAAATCCATCTGGTTCACTAATGTCCTTTAGGGAAGGAAATCTGCCATCCTTACCTGGTCTGGCCTACATGTGACTCCAGACGCACAGCAATGTGGTTGACTCTTTAAATGGCCTTGCAAGCCATTCAGTCCAAGGGCAGATGTAATTAGTGATGAGCAATGAATGCTGACCCAGCCAGCAACATCCACATACCATTTAAGAATTAAAAAACAAAACAGCTCAAGTAGAATTATTTTCTCCTCTTGTAGATAATCTCTCTTCTTTTCATTCATGAGCTATGAGCGTCGCTAGCTGGGCCAGCATTTATTGGCCATCCCTGAGGGCAGTTAAGAGTCAACCGTGTTGCTGTGGCTCTGGGGTCACATGTAGGCCAGACCGGGTAAGGACGGCAGATTTCCTTCCCTAAAGACATTAGTGAACCAAATTAGTTTTTACGACAATCGGCAATGGTTTCATGGTCATTGCTAGACTTTTATTGAATTTAAGTTTCACCACGGTGGCTTCTCCAAGATTACCTTAGAAGCGGAACTTGGCAATTTAATTTTAATTCCAGATTTTTACTGAATTCAAATTTCACCATTTGCCATGATAGGATTCGAACTCGGGTTCCCATAGCAATACCCTGGATCCCTGGATTACTAGTCTAGCAGCAATACCACTATGGCACTGCCTCTTGTTAGTGCAAGACCTGAGCATTTCTGAAAGAAGAGACTTTCCGTCTGACCTTTTCATCTTGCACTCATCAGGACAAATACAAGAATGTCAAATTTCAAAGAGAACAATTTATACTGCATAAGGATAGGATGCTGACTGGTTGGCAAGTGGATCCTGATTGGTTGAAACATTGCTATGGGGAATGTTAACCCCCAAGCTTTTGTTCAATTAGAAAATAGGTAAGTTGACCCTGAGGGAGTCAAGAATGAGACAAGAAAGTGGAGCTGAGTCCACAATAAGATCAGCCGTGATCTTATCAAAATGATGTACTCCTGCTCCTGAGTCCTATGACTGTTGTATCAACTTCTGATATAAATAACGTTTTAGTATGACACTGATTCTACTTTTCTCACTCTCTAGGGAAGGTATCTGACCTGAATATCTCTCAACAAAAGGCTACAGATGGATTCATTGATTTGAACAAGGCAGCTTGACAAATATCTTTAATACAGCTCTCCGCGTAGATTCCACAGAGTGAATGGAATGAGCTTCACGCACAGAAAGGCTTTGTGTCTGTTGTGCTTTCATAGGTTCAGGTAATTCAAACAAAGATAGGGTCACACTCCCAATGAAGTGCAAGTTACTGTGAAGAACGACACTGGGCTTTTATTAAAGAGGCCATCAGTGAAAAAGGCCAACTTACCCAAAGCTCATTTTAAAACTCATCCTTTCTCTGTCAAAGTCAATAGCAAAGAAAGTTGTTGAAAACCAGGTCGCAGATTCACCGAGAGGCTATTTGATTTTACAGGTGCATGTAAATTATACATCAATTTGTGGGTGGAGGGGATTCTTTGAGGCTTTACTTGAGCATATTTAAAGAGAGACTTGATGAAGCTGTGGTGTGTTTGGGTTAGGAGCTGTAAAGGCTTGTAATGTTTTGCTTCATAACGCTGAGTAATGGTTACCTCCAGTATCACCCTTCAGGAACTTGCTTTCTGGATTTGAACTGTATAAATCGATGCCACCACTGGAATATCTTCAAGGAGAGGTTCAGCCAACGCTGTTCAAATTCTTATCAAATGAAGTCTCGCGATCTAATTCAAATCACAGCGATATTTCCATGCAGTAGTGGCTTCAAAGAACAAAGAACAGTACAGCACAGGAAACAGGCCCTTCGGCCCTCCAAGCCTGTGCCGCTCCTTGGTCCAACTAGACCAATCGTTTGTATCCCTCCATTCCCAGGCTGCTCATGTGACTATCCAGGTAAGTCTTAAACGATGTCAGCGTGCCTGCCTCCACCACCCTACTTGGCAGCGCATTCCAGGCCCCCACCACCCTCTGTGTAAAAAACGTCCCTCTGATGTCTGAGTTATACTTCGCCCCTCTCAGCTTGAGCCCGTGACCCCTCGTGATCGTCACCTCCGACCTGGGAAAAAGCTTCCCACTGTTCACCCTATCTATACCCTTCATAATCTTGTATACCTCTATTAGATCTCCCCTCATTCTCCGTCTTTCCAAGGAGAACAACCCCAATCTACCCAATCTCTCCTCATAGCTAAGACCCTCCATACCAGGCAACATCCTGGTAAACCTTCTCTGCACTCTCTCCAATGCCTCCACGTCCTTCTGGTAGTGCGGCAACCAGAACTGGACGCAGTACTCCAAATGTGGCCTAACCAGCGTTCTATACAGCTGCATCATCAGACTCCAGCTTTTATACTCTTCACTTCAAAAGTAATTCATTGTTGTAAAGTGCTTTGGGATATCTCGAGTGAACAGTTCAATTGCTCTCTGTTTGATTATGTGAGTCTGTGTACCATTGATGCTTGCTTTAGTTAAGCCTTTCAACTAGGGTGGCATTGTGGCACAGTGGTTAGCACTTCTGCCCCAAGCGCCAGGGACCCGGCTTCAATTCCCAGATAACTGTCTGGGTGGAGTCTGCATGTTCTCCCCCGGTGTCTGCGTGGGTTTCCTCCGGGTGCTCCGGTTTCCTCACACAGTCTGAAAGACGTGCTGGTGAGGTGCATTGGCCATGCTAAATTCTCCCTCAGTGTACCCAAACAGGTGCCGGAGTGTGGCGACTAGGGGATTTTCACAGTAACTTCATTACAGTGTTAATGTAAGCCTACTTGTGACAGTAATAAATAGACTTCCTTTTCCACCATAAATCCATCTAACGCTGCCTTGGATAAACTCAATGATCCAGGTCGCCTCTGCTTTCTAGAGCAAACAATTCCACAGAATTCTGAGGGTAAAAGAGCGTCTCCATTTTAAACAGTGTCCCCGAGTTTAATCTCCTCCACAAGGTGAAATATCCTCTCAGTATCCACCTATCAAGTCCCCTCGGCATCTCACAATATCACCTCTCATTCTTCTAAACTCCAATGGATACAGGATCAGCCTATTCAATGATGCAACAGTAAGCACTTCATCCCCGTTTGGGTACACTGAGGGAGAATTTAGCATGGCCAACGCACCTCACCAGCACGTCTTTCCGACTGTGTGAAGAAACCGGAGCACCCGGAGGAAACCCACGGAGACACGGGGGGAGAACGTGCAGACTCCACACAGACAGTCATCTGGGAATTGAACCTGGGTCCCTGGCGCTGTGGGGCAGAAGTGCTAACCACTTCTCTGAACTGCACTTTTGTCAATTATGGAGAACAAAACTGTACATGGTGCTCCGAATTCGCACCAATGCCCTGTACAACTGTAGCAAAGCATCCCTACTTTTAGATTCCATTCTCCCAGCAATAAATGCCAACATCCCATTTGCCTTCTTAATCACTTGCTGTACCTGCATAATATTTCTTTGTGCTTCATGCACCAGGACACCCAGATCCCTCTGCACCTCACTATTCTACAATCTCTCTCTGTTTAAATAGTCCATTCCTTTCCTATTCTTCCTGCCAAAGTGGACAAGTTCACACTTTTCCAGATTATGTTCCATCTGCCAAATTTGTACCCACTCAACCTATCCACATCCCTTTGTAGGTCCTTTACCCCTGTGGCCTTGTCGGCAATTTAATTTCTTGGTGTTATTGGTCAATTTAGCTGCCATATGTTCATTCCTTTTATCTGAGTCATTGATATCAATTCTAAGTAGTTGAAGTGCAGTACTAATCCCTGCGAAACTCCACTAATTACAGCTTGCCAACCTGAAAAAGACACCTCTGTCTCTACTCCTAGCTAAAAAAATTCTTTATCCATTTCAATATGTTGCCCACAACAGCATGAGATCTTATTTTGTGTAATAATCCTTGATGTGGCACCTTATTAAATGTCTTTGGAAATCCAAGTACATCACACCTGCAGGTTCCCCTTTATCCATTTTGTTTGTTACATCCACCAAGAACTCTAATAAATTAGTCAAACATGATTTTCTTTTCACAAAACCATGTTGACTCTGCTTGATCTCCTGGAACCCTTACAGAATCTAAGGGAGTTTAGAATTCTGGCCTTGGGTCACTGTCTGTGTGGAGTTTGCACACCCTCCCTGTGTCTGCGTGGGTTTCCTTCAGGTGCTCCAGTTTCCTCCCACAGTCCAAAGATGTGCAGGTTAGGTGGATTGGCCATGCTAAATTGCCCCTTAGCATCAGGGGATTAGTAGGGTAAATATGTGGGTTTACGGGGATAGGGCCTAGGCGGGGATTGTGGTTGGTGCAGACTCGATGGGTCGAATGGCCTCCTTCTGCACTGTAGGGATTCTATGATTCTAACCCAGCAGCCACTTTGATTAAGAGCCTAGGATACAGCCTATAGATCTGATAGCTTCCCTGGTAACTGTTGTCTGGAGCTGGTGATTGTTTTAAGTACCTCCCTCCCTTTCATCTCTCGGTTTTCACGTATCCTTAGGAAATTTTCTAAATCTTCTATGGTGAAGACAGACACAAAGGCCTTGATTTTACCGGCATGCCCATCGCGAAATCGGGGCGGGCGAGGCTCACAGAACGACATTCCCCGCTGGCCTCGGGCATCAGCTTATGAGCCTCGGGCAGGCGTGCCAGTAAAATTCCTGCCAAAGTTCTTGTTCAATGGTTCCTCCATATCCCTGTTTTTCATGAATTCACTCTTTAAAGGACCAATACCTGCTTCAGTTACTCTTTTCCTATTTAAATACTTGTAGCTGTTCTGTCTGTTTTTATATTATGAGCAATCTTTCTCTTATACCCCAATCCCTCCCTTTTTGTTTTAGTCATTGTTTTAGTCATTGTTTGCTGGTTCTTAAAATCTGTCCAATTTTCTGACCTTCCATTAATTTTCACAGATTTGTACATTATTTCTTTCAATTTTATAACACTTAGTCATGGGTGATGCATCCTTCTCTGACATTCTTTCTCACTGGGATAATTTTCCATTAAATAGCTCCTTAAAAGTCTGTCACTGCATCTGTACTGTGCTAACTTTTAAGCTAGCTTGCCAGTTTACTTTAGCCAACTCTGCCTTCGTAGCCTTATAGTTATTTTCATTTAAATTTAAAGCACCAGTCTTAGACCCACACACCTCACCTTCAAACTGAATAGGAAATTCTATCATGTTATGATCACTGTTACTTCGAGGTGTCTTTACAATGAGGTTATTGATTAATCCTGTCTCATTGAATATTGCAAGGTCTAGAATACCGGTTGGCACTGAACATGATGCTCCAAGAAATTGTCCCAAATACACTCTCCCATTGCCAATCTGATTTGTCCAATCTATATTTCAATTAAAGTCACCCACTCTTGCAGTGCTTTTCTTTCAAGCTCCATTAGCTTTTTCCTGCGTACTCTAACCTACAGTATAATAACTGTTTAGGGGTCCACATACTACTCCCCAAAAGTGACCTCTTACTTTTCCAATTTCTTATCTGTCCCCAGACTGATTCCACACCTTGGTATTTTGAGCTAAGGTCACCTCTCACTACTGTACCAATTACATCCTTAATTAACAAAGCCACCCCACAACCTTTTCCTAGCTAAGGAACTCCCTCTAATTCTCACACTTTCCAGAGGCTCATCCAAACCCATGTCCACAGTTTTAGTTGAATAATCAGCTCCAATGGTTCAGTGTGTGCTGATCTCACCAGGAAAATCCCATGGTCCGCGGTCAAATCGCGAATGTTGCCAAGCTTGTTGAGTTCAGCTAAGGCAGTCAAGAGGACATTCACCAACCTTGAACGTCTGGAGGCCAGGGAGGGTTGAAAATCAGCCAGGATCCCTGCTTTTGACTGCATTTTGTCTGAAAATGGACATTGCTGACAGCGACAAGAGCAACAACACTCTATTTACAAAGCAGGTTGAAAGTAATAAAATCTCACCACGCATTCAGCTAATTCCGGCCCCTTGCACATCCCAGATTTTTGTCCATCCACTATTGGTGATTGTGCCCTCAACTGCCCAAACGCTGGAATTCTTTCCCTCTTTATCCTGCTTTCTCCCTTGAAGAGGCACCTTGTGGGGGCACGGTGACACAGTGGTTAGCACTGCTGCCTCACAGCACCAGGAACCTGGGTTCAATTCCTGGCTTTGGATCATTGCCTGTGTGGAGTTTGCACGTTCTCCCCGTGTCTGTGTGGGTTTCCTCCGGGTACTCCAGTTTCCGCCCACAGTCTGAAAGATGTGCTGGTTAGGTGCATTGGCCATGCTAAATTCTCCCTCAGTGTACCCGAACAGGCATTGGAGTGCGGCGACTAGGGGATTTTCACAGTAACTTCATTGCAGTGTTAATGTAAGACTACTTGTGACACTAATCAATAAGTAAACCTTGTAAATAAGGCTAGGATTTTCCACCAAATATCACTTTATGAGGCTTGATGCCTAATTTTACTTTGTAACTTTCATGTAAAGTGCCTTGGGATGTTTATAACATTAAAGGAGCTACATAAATATTCATTGGTGTTGTTTTGACTCAAAGGTAAGAGTTCTAACCATTGAACAACGACCGATGTGATTGCTATGGATCTCAAAGGTCACGTTCCCTCTCAGTCTTCTCCCCAATGAGGCAATTTTGCTTAAATTCAACGGAACTGCCAACTAGACAATTAGAATAATTGCGCATTTTCCTGTTAAACCACGTACCAGGTAATTCCCAGATACATTTTAACAAGCAGGTTCGCCCAAAGCTTTTCACACCTGCCTTGAGTGCAGAAAAGCACTGTTGTTAATCTAAATGGTTTACTCTGTTAATAGGTCCAACTTTACCTAATCCTTTAATATCTAACCACTTGTTTTGTAGCATTAAGATCATAAGAAATAAGTGGACGTGAAGTAGCCATTCAGACAGAGCCACTTCTGCAGAGCATGTACAATGTACGCTATCGTGGATCCTCTCCAACTTAAAAGCCTTAATATGCAGGTTGCAGCAAGCAATTTGAAAAGCAAATGGTTTCTTTATAAAGGGATTGGAATATAAGTGTAAGGGAGTCTTGCTACAAATATAAAAGATAAAGTGGCCATAATCTGCTCTCCCCTTTGAGGGGGAGAGCTGACTGGTGGTGATTTAACCTCAGGGTCACCACACATCAGGCAAGAGGCAAGGTTGAGAAGGTGGGGCCCTCATGAATAATCTCAGGCAGTACGGGCATTGAACCCACACTGTTGGCACCCCCTGCATCACGAACCAGCTGTCCAGCCAACTGAGCTAATTTTTCTCACTAAAGGAATTGTGAATCTTTGGCATTCTCTACCCCCAGACAGCCGAGGATGCTCGGTTAATGAGTATACTCAAGGCATAGATCAATGGATTTTTGCGTACTCAGGATTTAAGAATATGGGGTTAGTGCAGTAAAGTGGACTATACAGCCTCAGCCACAATTTTGTTGATAGTGGAGCGAGCTCGAAAACAGCTCCTCTTGGTTCTTAAAAGAACTCCCCAAAAGTAGTCCAACAAAATGCCAGAATGAACATCTTACCTCAAAATCTTCACGACCGAACATTGGCCTAGTGTCCACCCACCCCATGGACAAACACAACCGTTTGCATTTAGGTTACCCATTTAACAACAGCAATTTGCATTCATATGGCACCTAGTAACATGTGAAAGATGCCTGACTGGAGTGTTGTTGAACAAAATTTGACATTGAACCACTGAAGGTTGTACTGGGACAGATGACCTAACGCTTGGTGAGAGAGGTTTTAAGGACCGTCTTAAAGGAGGAAAGAGAAGTCGAGGGGAGGAGGTATTTATCAAAGGGCAAATCTCTCCTGTTTGAAGAGAGAACATTTTGATATCGAGACCTCGGGAATTGTTGGGTTGCATTTATGTAGCACCTTTCACAACCTCCGGACACCTCAAAGACACAGCCAATGAAGTACTGCTGAAGATGCAATGCAGGACACACAAAAACCCATTTGTGCACAGTGAGATCCCACAAACTGAGATAATTTGAGTGATGCTGGTGGAGGGATGGATATTAATGTCTCACTCCAAAGACAACACCACCAACCGGGGGTATCCAGCCTCTTTCCAAACATTGCCCTTCCTTGGATAATCAAGAGTTTGAGTTCTAAGGAGAGGCTGGATAGACTGGGACTTTCTTCTCTGGAGCTTAGGAGACTTAGGGGTGATCTTATAGAGGTCTATAAAATAATGAGGGGCACAGAGCAGCTAGATAGTCAACATCTTTTCCCAAAGATAGGAGAGTCTAAAACTAGAGGGCATAGGTTTAAGGTGAGAGGGGAGAGATACAAAAGGGTCCAGAGGGGCAAATATTTCTTACAGAGGGTAGTGAGTGTCTGGAACAAGCTGCCAGAGGTAGTAGTCGAGGCGGGTACAATTCTGTCTTTTAAAAAGCGTTTAGACGGTTACATGGGTAAAATGGGGTATAGAGGGATATGGGCCAAACGCGGGCAATTGGGACTAGCTCAGTGGTTAAAATAAAAGGGCGGCATGGGAAAGTTGGGCTGAAGGGCCTGTTTCCATTCTGTAAACCTCTATGAACCATGCAATCCTGTAAAGCTGATCGATTTTTAACGCATTCCTTATTCTGGTGTGAACATTCGATACCTAGATCCACACCAATGGTGGCAAACTTCAGTCACTAGATGATGCTTCAAACAGTCCTGAACCTCCAGATCTTCAGATCTATTTAGCACGGTAGCACAGTGGCTAGCAATGCTGCCTCACAGCACCAGGGACCGGGGTTCAATTCCAGCCTCGGGTCACTGTGTGGAGTTTGCATGTTTTCCCCTGTGTCTGTGTGGGTTTCCTCCAAGTGATCATAGAAAGAAACCCTACAGTGCAGAAGGAGGCCATTCGGCCCATCGAGTCTGCACCGACCACAATCCCACCCAGGCCCTACCCCCACATATTTTACCCGCTAATCCCTCTAACTACACATCTCAGGGACAATTTTTAACCTGGCCAATCAACCTAACCCGCACATCTTTGGACTGTGGGAGGAAACCGGAGCACCCGGAGGAAACCCACGCAGACACGAGGAGAATGTGCAAACTCCACACAGACAGTGACCCGAGCCGGGAATCGAACCCGGGACCCTGGAGCTGTGAAGCAGCAGTGCTAACCACTGTGCTACCGTGCTCCGGTTTCCTCCCACAATCCAAAGATGTGCAGGTTAGGATGGATTTGACCATGATAAATTGCCCTTTAATGTCAGGGGGATTGGCTAGGGTAAATACATGGGGTTATGGAGATAGGGCCTGGGTGGGATTAAGGTCCGTGCAGGCTCGATGGGCCGAATGGCCTCATTCTGCACTGTAGGGATTCTATGAAATTTGTGGGGTTACCGGGATATGTATGGGATTGTGGTCGGTGCAGTCTCGATGGGTTGAATGGCCTCCTTCTGCACTGTAGGGATTCTATGATTCTATTCCCCCAGAAACTTTGACACTAAGGCATAGATTGACAGTGCATATGAAATGTTCTGGAACTCAGGGTTGTCTGTATGCATGTTATCCAAATTCTTATACCTTAACTTTTCAGTGGCTCATTGTTGAGTTTGAATTTGTGAGTTGTTCCCTCAATTCAAGTTCTTTCTCAACGTGACAGTGAGAAAAGCTGTTTGTATCAACAAATAACATCCTGTGTGACTGGGATAGAGGTAAACTCTCCCTCCTCGTCCTTCTCTCTGTAATCTTGGACACGCTCGACCACACCATCATCTTTTTTGATTTGCTTTATTATTGTCACATGTATTATGGGCGGCACGGTAGCACAGTGGTTGGCACTGCTGCTTCACAGCTCCAGGGACCTGGGTTCGATTCCCGGCTTGGGTCACTGTCTGTGTGGAATTTGCACATTCTCCTCGTATCTGCGTGGGTTTCCTCCGGGTGCTCCGGTTTCCTCCCACAGTCCAAAGATGTGCGGGTTAGGTTGATTGGCCATGCTAAAATTGCCCCTTAGTGACGTGGGATGCGTAGATTCGAGGGATTAGCGGGTGCAGACTCGATGGGCCGAATGGCCTAGTTCTGTACTGTAGGGTTTCTATGATTTTCTATGATTAACATACAGTGAAAAGTATTGTTTCTTGGGCGCTATACAGACAAAGCATACCGTTCATAGAGAAGGAAACGAGAGAGTGCGGAATGTAGTGTTACAGTCATAGCTAGGGTGTAGAGAAAGATCAACTTAATGAGAGGTAGGTCCATTCAAAAGTCTGATGGCAGTAGGGAAGAAGCTGTTCTTGAGTTGGTTGATACGTGAGCTCAGACTTTTGTATCTTTTTCTCGACAGAAGAAGGTGGAAGAGAGAATGTCTGGGGTGCATGGGGTCCTTAATTATGCTGGCTGCTTTGCCGAGGCAGTGGGAAGTACAGACAGAGTCAATGGATGGGAGGCTGGTGATGGATTGGGCTACATTCATGACCTTTTGTAGTTCCTTGCGGTCTTGGTCAGAGCAGGAGCCATACCAAGCTGTGATACAACCAGAAAGAATGCTTTCTATGGTGCATCTGTAAACGTTGGTGAGAGTCATAGCAGACATGCAAAATTTCCTTAGTCTTCTGAGAAAGTAGAGGCATTGGTGGGCTTTCTTAACTATAGTGTCAGCATGGGTGGGCCAGAACAGGCTGTTGGTGATCTTCCACTGCTGGGTGGGACTGCTCTCACCCAGTTCCATTCCTATCTATCTAACTGTAGCCAGGGAATCACTTGCAATGGCTTCTCTTCCTCATCCCGCACCGTTACCACTGGTAACTCTCAAGGATCAATCCTTGACCCCCCCCCCCCCTCCTATTTCTCATCCACATGCTGTCCCTTGCTGACAAGACGCAAAAGCAGTTTTAGTTTTCACACGTGCACCGATCACACTGAATTCTATCTCACCATCACCTCTCTCAACTCCTGCATTGTTGCTAAGTGATCAGGCTGCTTATCCAACATCCAGTACTGGATGGAGCAGAAACTTCCTCCACCTCAATATTCGGAAGACTGAAGCCATTGTTTTTAGGACTCTCCTGGATGTGCTTTAAGAATTCCACTCCCTCCAAGTCTTTCACACTCTGCCTATTCCAAGTAGTATTGGGGAAGTTAAAATCCCCTACTAATAGTATCCTATTGTTTTTACTCTTCTCTGAGATTTGTCAACACATCTGCTCTTCTCTCTCTGACTGGTTGGGGGTCTATAGTACACTCCCAGCAACATAATTGCCCCCATTTTGTTTTTAAGTTCCACCCACATAGCCTCAGTTCCAGATGCTCCAGTTTCCTGATATCATCCCTCCTCCCGACAGTAATTGACTCCTTAATCAATACAGCAATACCACCGCCTCTTTTACAATTACCCCCGCTTCACCTGAAAATTCTATACGCCAAAATATTGAGCTGCCAGTCCTGCCCCTCCCTCAACCATGTCTCCGTGATAGCAACAATAGCATGTGTTCATCGATGCCTCAGTCCATAGAATCATAGAATCCCTACAGTGCGAAGGAGGCCATTTGGCCCATCGAGTCTGCACTGACAACAATCCCACCGAGGCCCTATCCCCGTTAACCCACATATTTACCCCGCTAATCCCTCTAACCTATGCATCCCGGGACACTAAGGGGCAATTTAGCATGGCCAATGCACCTAACCTGCGCATCTTTGGACTGTGGGAGGAAACCCGTGCAAGCTCCGCACAGACTGTGACCCAAGCTGGGAATCAAACCCCCATCCCTGGAGCTGTGAAACCGCAGCGCTGACCACCGTGCCACCCATTTTCCTTACCCATAAGGCTCTTTGCATTAATATAAATGCCATCCAGCCATATTTGCCACATTCCCTTGTGCGTTAACATGTCTCTCTTTGCTCTGCCTTTCTATATTCAGCCGAATATCACCTCATCCCCCTGCCAACTTAGTTTTATTTTAAATCCCTCCATAGCTTTACCTCTCCCTCTCTCTGTAATCTCTTCCAGCTCCACAACCCTCTAATTCTGGCCTTTTGATCATCCCCCATTTTAATCACTCCACGAGTGGTGACCCTCAGCTGCCTGGGCCCCAAGATCTGGAATTCCCTCCATAAACCTCTCCACTTCTCTTTCTTCCTTTAAGATGCTCCTTAAAAACCACGTCTTTGGCTATCTGCCCTTACATCTCCCTCTGTAGCTCAGTGACTAACGTTCCCAGGAAGCACCTGTGGATATTTTGTTATATTAACAGTACAATATAA